>NC_072740.1:96712952-96810127 GCF_026930045.1 Uloborus diversus | reverse complement strand
GGGTCTTTTTGATGCATCTGTATGGATTGTACAAAATTTCAGATCATATAGAGCGGATATACAGTCAGTAGATCTACAGTAGCAGTTATTTTTGAAAAATGATGAAAACATTATTCGAACAAAAGTTGCCCCCCCTCTCCCCGTCCCCAAAAAAAAAACTTGGTTGAACCAAAGGCGGGGACTGGGCAATTGTTCCAGAAAGGATTTACATGTGAGAAAAAAAAGTAAATGAGAAAAACAATAAAAAATCAATCTGAAATATTTAAAGCAATTGACTATTAAAATCAAGGCTATTTCTCTAAGTATTGCATGAATATTAATGTTTAGAAATATGCAATAATTTGCGATGCGGTATAAAAAGTGTCTTTGGTTTGAATACTGTTTTAAAATTATAGGTTCATTGGTTGAGCCGGCTTAAGAGATGACGACTACCCCCAGGGCGAGTATTTTCAAGGCGGGGCGGGGGGGGGGGGAGGTAACCAATTTCGTTTCTGGGGGGGGGGGCAGAAACGAAGTTAGTTATAACACTTCAGTACACAGTAGCCTAACATAAACACGGATTGTCCATAAAGGACGTTACACTTCACCTTAGCCTCTCCCCTCGTCACATCTCACGCAATGTTCGATGAACATATTGCTATAACGAACGCTTTTATTTGGACCAAAATATGTGAAGCCATATTTCTTATAATCCGCACCCTCCTTCCCCCTTGAGACTAAACTGTCCGAAGTTCATGAACCCCGAACCCTCTCTCCCTACCCCTTTCAAGCGTGACATCATTTGTGAACGTTCGTTAGGTTTGCTCTAAGTCACCAAAATCGCGAGTAACAATTTTTTTAAGGGAAAAGACCGGCTCCCCCCCTCTTTCCTGGATAGCTCTAGTCACAACTTGTTTATGATCATGTATGTTTTTAATAAAGAATCATATCGCACTCCGGCAAGGAAAGTGACACAATTCAAAATCTGGGAAAACCGTACCGGCTATTGATTTAAAATCTAAATTTAGGCAAGGGCTTTTTCTCGACACAAAAACCACAAAGTTAGCTCACCTAAATGGTGCGGGGGGGGGGGGGGCGTCGAAACGATTTCATCAATAATGACACATCATTAAAATTTCATAATTTGGAAGAATATTTTTCGAGCTTAAGTATGCATTATGTATCTATACTTCAAAAACTAATTAATAAACATCACATAATAAGTTGACTGCGCACATTGTAATGTTTGAGACTAAATCACTTAAAATTACTATTGCGTCAAACCTTAATTTTCTCCATTGCTGTTTTTTTTTTCTTGTGGTCGAGTCAGTTTCCTTGCCAGTGTGGGATATGTTGAACAACTGAATAGGTTGACTATAGCAACGCTTCTTGATAAAAATAACGCATTTTACATTCAGAGCCAAGGGCGGATCCAGAAACTATTCAAGGAGGGGGCGATTGATTTCACACCCTTATCCTTTTATAAATTCGCAAACCTCCGCTCCCCCCCCCCCCTTTCCAAACACCATGAAAGATCGTCTCATTTCAGTTATTTTGGGAAGGGGAGCGACTTCCTTTTCTGCAAAATTGTGGAGGAGTGGTACCAAACCCCATCCCTTACCTTAACGCCATCAAAGGTGTCCCATTAAAGTTCCTCTTTTTTTTTGGGGGGGGGGGGGACTTCAATTTTTGAAACTTTCCTGAGAAGAGCCCTTGAACCCTATAACCCTATTTAATATCATCTAAAATCTTCTAAAATTGAGTTTTTGGAACTTTGAAATACTTCCTATATACAAAGTTCAGATCTCTATCAGTAATGTGTTAAGAATAAGATATGTGCTACACTTTCATTTTCCAGAGAGCAAGAGCTTCGTCAAACTATTGAAGATAGGCTAAAACAATTTTCAACTTCAGTATCAAAAAACATGCCGTGGAAGAGTTCTGCATCTCGACTCAAGGAAGGGGCGGTCGCCCCATCGCCCCTCCCTTGTGTCCGTCCTTGTTCGGATCTGTATTAGAATACGGGCAACAAACTTTTGCCTATTTTATGATCCCCACACGTAACGCTGTTCCGTAAAAGTACTGGAAGAACTGAATTACTTTTAGAGTAATCGAAAAAACTTGAATAAAAAAAGCATGTATATTTTTTCGTATTTACAAAAATAAATAGGTTAAAACAGTAACATAAAACGTTGTTTCAGGCACTTATTCAATTATTCTGTAGATAACCATATTGGAATGTGAAAAGCTTTAACTTTTGTTTTGTTCCTTTTTTCATTTCTGAAGAATAAAAGCCATATTGGAAAGAAAATAGTACTAAAGTATTGAAATGTGTCACACAGAGTGCAACTTACCTACTGAGGCTTCCAAAATTGTTCGTAGGCTTTAAATGTGTATGGTTAAAAATGAAGTGCCTAGGAATCGAAATAGTAGTTCAATACTCTTTCATACTGTCTCTACATGATTACATTAATTCAACATTTTTTTTACAAAATATTGACTGCTTGAAATGGGCCAAAAATGAGGTGACACAGAAATATTTTCAGAAAAATTCGAAATTAAAGTTATCGTCTGTCGTTTTCTTTCTTTCTTTTTTTTTTGTTATTTTTTCAATGCGGTGATAGTTAAAAAATCTTTTGGCATTAATTTTTGCTTGTTCACTTTACAAATCTACGTATTATTTTAAAAATGACTCGTATTCGCAAAGTAACAACAAACACAATTCAAAAACGCATTAATTCTTCATTATATTCGAAGTAAAAGAGTTCGAAATATTGCGAAAGTAGTTCATTTATCCCTAAGCACTGTGTAATATTTAATAAACGCTTTAAAGAAGAAAATCGGATCGAAAATAAGGTGAGAAATGGTTGACTAGCAAAGTTAACAATATGCGATTAGAGATTTATAATTAGAATACCTATGAAAAACCCACGTTTGAGAGCTGTGAAAGTTACAGCAGAATAGAAGGAAAAATTTTCCTTCCAATTTCACCTGCAACTGTTCACCGTGTTTTCAGAAAATGTTTACTTAGCGTGAAAGACAGAAAGTTTAGGATTTCCTTCGCAAAATCAATGATAAATTAACCCAAAACGTATAGAAATACACTGCAAATCTTAAAATACTTTTAAGTCGAACAATTGTCTTAGTAGCACACCTTTTTTTCGGGAAAGAAGGTGGGAGGTAATTTCTTAGAAAATTATAGAACACTCGTCTTCTTATAGCGCGATAACGATGGCCAATTGCAACCTTTCTCAGTGTTGGTCTGAAGCCTCATCCCCCAAAAGACGCATATAGAATCTTCCGATACCACGTGTTGGGGGCGTGGCCAAGTCTCAACTAGTGAAAAACGGACAATACATGTAAAAGTTTCGGCGGTTCTTAAGCTGACATAGTGATTTTTCTCTTCCACGTGCTTTCATCCCGCAGTATTCAGTTCAAAGCCAACATTTAACCATTCTGTCATTGGAAATGCAGGACAGTCGTTGTTAATTTTTACGTATATAAGAAAAAAACAGTACTAAACATAAACTGGTAGTGAAAACAAAATATTGATTTAAAAAATAGAATAATTACACATATGCGTAATTTATAGCCTAAAGTGTGTCCAGGAAAGGAAAAACCTGATGTCAAAATTAAATATCTCGAAAACAAAGACCGATATTGGAATGAAATAAACAGTATGTTTATTGTGAAACTCATAAAAATCTTGTACAATAACTTGGAAATCAGTAACAAAAATTGCCCACAGGTGGCGCTTTATGTTGAAATTGCAATAGAAGTCCCATTAAATAGTGCTGTGAAGGGGTGAGAAGATAAGTTCTAGCGTAAATGTAAGTACCTCTAAAAGGCCAAACTAGTGTTGAAGTGCCTAACCTCTTCGCAGCACTATTTATGGGGACTTTTATTGCAATTTCAGCAAGCAGCGCCACCTGTTGGTATTTTTTGTTACTGATTTCCAAGTTTCTGTAAAAATTTTTATGGCCGATATTGGAATAAAATAAACGGTATGTTTATTGTGAAACCCATAAAAATCTTTTACAGAAACTTGGAAATCAGTTAAAAAAAATGCCAACAGGTGGCGCTGCTTGCTGAAATTGCAAAAAAAGTCCCCATAAATAGTGCTGCGAAGAGGTTAGGCACTTCAACACTAGTTTGGCCTTTTAGAGGTACTTACATTTACGCTAGAAGTTATCTTCTAACCCCTTTACAGCTCTATTTAATATGGGACTTCTATTGCAATTTCAACATAAAGCGCCCAATTTTTGTTACTGATTTCCAAGTTATTGTACAAGATTTTATGGGTTTCACAATAAACATACCGTTTATTTTATTCCAATATCTGCTTTTGTTTTCGAGATATTTAATTTTGAAATCAGGGAGTCCTTTCCTGAAAACCTTGTATGTCACTCAGTAAGAATGCAGAAGTCTATTCGTGCAACTTGTAGAAATTCATGAAATTCATGAAAGAATTCCTACGCTGTGGTGAGACAAACTGCACGTACAAAAGAGTATGCCGAACATTTACTATGTTAAAAAATAAAACATATAAAAAAAAAACGGTTGCCCAATCATTGAAAACTAAATGTTTTATTTAACGAATTTATTTTATTGTAAAATACCGAGAGAGAACAAATACATTTAAATAAACCATATATTTTTCTAAAATGTAAATTTTGGAAACAATAAAAATTAATCCATTATTTTTTACAGTGTGCAACATTGCTCAATCACATCTGCAATGTCACAGCGTCATTTACAACTACTTGCAATAAAATTACTAATCTTTGTGCATTTACATATGCAAAGTACTATTTAAAACATACATACAAGCAATCGAAAGAACTACTTCACATTTGATAGCCATTTCTCAAATGTGTTTTATTTATTTATAACTGAAAGCTCTTCCTTGCGGCTGATGGGCGGAACAATTCGTCATATCCACTTATGTATAAAAAAAAAGTAATGGATTTACTCACTCATTCTGAGTAAAGAGATAACAGGTACTCTTTTAACAGGACTTGAGTCAATACGAGAGGACTTGAGTCAAAGATTGTTCTTGTGTACTTTTTGTTTGTTGTTGGTGACGGCAAATGGAACAGACATCTGAATCATAGAATCTCGTACACAACGATATACCTTTGTATCATTAGACTAGACTTTATTTATTGCTCTTGAGTACCCGTTAAGAATAAACTCTAAATATTATTTATGTTTTTTTTTTCTCTTCTTTTGATTTAAAAAAAATGAGTGAAATTTTGCTAAGAATTATGGTTACGAAATTTCCTGCAATTTTTATTTTTGTCCTATGCCGCATGTCCTGTAAGTGTATTAATTCAAATGTGGTAGTTTGTTTTTTTTAAGAAAATATTTCGATGATTACCCTGAACTGTAGTGTATTTATATTCCACTTTGTTATTGTTTTGTTGATTTTCAGCCACCAACTAGTTTTCTCTGATAAGTAAAAATAAATAAAGAAAGAAAGAAAGAAATACAAAAGTCACACACTTTAGTTAAGATATTTTTCTCGAAATTTATACTTGTTAAATATAAATTAAGGTTAAAAAAAAATAACTAGGTTTTGGCGATTAAACTACAATTCTCCTATATCCCCCCCCCCCCCCCCTGTGTTTCCCTTTATTTGAAATAGCCTTAAAAAATGTAGCAGACGGATTTGTTACCTTTTGATTGATAAGCCAAATTTTATCCTTTAATAAACTATAGATGTGTCCTATTTTTAATTCTAGAAACTCGGAGATTTGATGGAGTTCATCTGAAATATCTAGAAAATGCTAAAATACAAAATTCTTTAAAAAGTGGATATGTTCCCTTTTGATAAATTTCTTTTCAGTTTCTTTACAGTGAAATACGAGCAAAAAAATAAAAATCTTACCAGTTTATATTACAAGAGAAGGATTTTGCTGACTTTGTTTTTTATCGTGAACTATCTAAGATGATCATCTAATTGCATTGCAACAAGTTAGTAAAAGGTTGAAGTATATACTACATTTACCCCTTGATAATAATGCGCTGCTTGATGATCAATATTCGGATGAAGATTTAAATAAAAAGAAAGACGAAAGTCTTCAAATATTTCCCTCATTTATTATTTATTTCCTTAATTTTGATTTGAATAGGAAGCTGAAATGATCTAAGATAATAAAAAGGAACTTGTAATTGGGATTCTTTTTTATTGAAATTATCATCATTTCTCTTAATACTCATTTTATCCGGGACAAAGGTTGTTCGAACGTAATGACTATTTTCTATATAGCAAATTACTTTTAGAAAAAGGTTGCAACAATTCAATTTATTTCTTGGTCAAGAAAGTGGATATGAAGTTTTGTGCTTCAAATCGGAATGAATTCTTCCAAAGAATAAAAAGAAAAAAAATAAAGAAGAAGCTTAATTAAACCGTTAATCATTTTATCGTATATAAGTCGAATAGAGCATTTGGGACGAACTAGTATGATTACATTATTTTTTTAATCTGAAATTGATATTAATAAAATATGTTTTGTATTATTTTAAACCCATGAAAAATTTTATTTAATGATAAATATATAAGGTTTTGAGAGAAAATAATTTCACGGTATTTTTTCCCATAAATACCTTAGCACGATAAATCGTGTTATAATTTGTCACACACACACACGATGTGTCGTGTTATAGTCTTTTCATTTCTTTTACTGATAGCTATTTGGTTTTAACTAAACATGTTATATGTGATTGGTTATGAAGTAATTGTATTATTGAAATGCTAATAAGGGTTTTTATAACTACAAACGTAAATTTAACATTCTGCTTTCATTTAAATGTGCATGTTCTAAGTTTGATAAATTTCAATTTCTTTATTTCGCAAAAAGTCTTAAAATATTTTAAGACATCCATGAATAAATATTAAAGGAAACTTCTGAACTTTTGAATAAAAGATATGAGTGATATATTAAATATAGCATGAGAAAAAGCGCTACAAAAATTTCTCACGTTTGTCGAAGAAAGAAATACGTTTTCCAAAATACCTAATAGCTTTGCAACTACGTAGGTATGCTTTTAAGTTAAAGTTAATGTGGAAATGTAATAAAAGGGAACTACAAGGCAACTTTAAAATTTCCATAACTTGTGAAGTAAAAATGAAATGTTTGCGTGTTAAAACACTACTTCAAATTCATTTTATTTCAGCTTTGACTCAATCTCTGTACAAAGTTCATCGTAACGAAATGAAATTCATGTTTTAAGATATTTATGGAGAAAGAGTAAAATACGTAAGTTGTCATGGTTTTTTTTCGATCTAATCCTGAACATAAGTACATCGGTTATATTTTCAAAACAAGTTAGTTCAGTTTTTTTTAAGTAGGTAAAATATTTTGAAGCTGCAAAAGAAATGAAACTTGCAGGAGAAGTGTTAAATATGTTGTGTGATTTTAGAAGATTATGTTTCTCTTTAAAAAATTATGTATAATTTATAGGTTGTATGTACTGCGTTCAGGCGATGTGGCGATCATTGAGTACAGATGTTGGTTATTAACAGAGAATCTGTCAAAATACTTGTGTATAACAAACTTATTTCGAGTACCGTTTAGGGTTATTGTTGCTCATCTTCAATTTTCTTCATTAAAACCTGCAACTTGTTGACGATATAGAATAAATATCTTGCACGGGGGTCAATCTGTTTGGCAAACGGTTCGAAACTTAGCGCTCTGCTACTGCAAATGACCAACAGATAACATAGCGCGGCCTAACTACTATATCGTCGCCTCACAGCACAGGTAAGATATCTATTCCCAGGAATAAACATCGAGATGAGATAAAATGGAAGAAGTGAAGACTTTCATTCGTGAAGCCAAGACCCGAAGTCACGTGATAAATTTTAAAGCAAAGCATTTGAAGAAACCTGGTTTCTTTCGCTTGTTTCACACAAAACGTGCCAACCATTCGTCGTTATTGAGTCAAGTGGCTTGGTGTCATTGGGTCAGCTTTTGCTAAGCCAATGATTGGACGTGCTCCCTCAATTTTAATTCCTGCTCTATGGGAATAAAAGCAATATATCCTACTATTGATTTGAGGTGACTTTACGTACGAAAATCGCATTGGAGAAAACTGGTGCCATAACTTCAGACGTAGAGTTTAATTTTGGGTTGATTGTCTCAGATGATAGAAGAAGATTTCCCTCGTTCGCATGTAAAACAAATTTTACGTGAAAAATTAGGTTTTTACCGAAGTTATTCCGTTGATCCATCACTCATTTTAAGAAATTAGTTACCTTGCAAGATTTGCTGAAAATGCATTTTATTCAACTTCTTCATCAGTTGTTTTTAACGATATAGCGCTCAGCGATAGTAATGACATTTTTTAAAATTGTGCATTAAAGTTTGTTTTCATAGTACTTAATATACTATTAAATATTTGCTCTAGAGATTTTATTGATATCATTGCTAGTTTTAACTTTTGCTATATAAAAAAAAAAACTCTGATACATACTTACAACCTTCCTGCACTGAATTTTGAATTATTTTTTTATTATCTAAGCTAGTATTTTCCTACTAACTTTTTTTCTCAGTTGGCTAGTTTCTTCAGAAACTGAATTGGGAAAACCCGCATTCGTTTAAAATATTTCTCTTCTCATTTATATTTGCTGAACTAAAACTATGAAACCATATTTCTAGAAAAATGAGATCTCTTTAAATATTAACTTCATCTGCTTTTTAGAATTATGTTTTTGAAGGTTTTTTACAGTAATATATACCGAATGATCCAAAAGTGAAGACGAACTTTTTAAATGAATAATTCAAAAACGAATAAAGATAAAGGGAAGCGGCTTGCAGTAAATAAGTAGAAAAGAAGTTGGGTTTTGTGTGGTATCGAAACGAAAATAGTTCTGTTGGTGACCAACAGAGGGCGCTATACTATTTTATTCCTTCATAGTTCTAAAATTAAGTTTAAGAGGGCCTTCTCAACTAGGGACAGCATTTCGATGCATATCAGTTTTCCACTACCCACCTGCTGAAGTTGCTCCTTTTTATATTGTTAGATGCTTTGCATGATTCTACATCAGAAATCCAACAGCGTCATCCATTGGTCTCCATAAGAACTATTTTGGTTTGTTGCCAGTTGCCAGACAAAACCCGGCTTTTCTTCCATCCGTTTAATGCTAACCGCATCTTTTTTTCTTTATTCATTTTAAGTTCAACTCAAACTTTTAAGTTTCATCTTAAAAGTTTGTCCTGACTTTTGAATCAACCCGTATATTTCCTTGGTGCTTACTTAAAAGCTCAATATTAAACAGCCAATGGAATTTCCGGACTAGAAATTGAAATTTTTGCAGCAACAAAGAGTTAACTCCATTTTTTGGTCGTTTGGTTCTACAAGGAGTTATCTGTGGTTGATAGTTTGCAAGTTTGTTTGGTTCAACAAGGAGTTATCTCCGATTGATAATTCTCAAGTTATTCGCTAGAATGAGTTAGCTGCTTCATTCGCTTGAGGAAATACGGAATTAACTCCAGGAGATTTCCCAACAATCAAAAAATGAAGTTAACTCTTTGTTGCTGCAAACCCTTCAAATGAGAGATGTAGCTCATAGAATAGCTTCAGATATTGCAGATATCATTCGTATCTGTGAATTTATCAAACTATGGAGTACAGATAATAGAAATGGACGCTTGTTCGTGTGTTTGTGTGTTCCTTCATACAAATCCAGCTATGACCAAGTAGCATAACAGGACAGCTTTAAGTTAAAAATCAAAATAATATGACGTTATTGTTGGAATGCCAAATACGTTTTACATTGTCACAAGAATAACTTATAAATATCTAAAGGGTCATTTACAAGTGATATCCCGCTTTGATGGGAGAGAGCTGTTCGTATGTTTCTGACGGTTTGCGAAAGGGAGGAAAAAGCAACGGTGGGGGGGGGGGGGTTATATCAAGATAACTCTCGATATCTCGAACTTCGATACCTCAAAAACCTTGATATGACAAAAGATTATTTTTTCCCTTCTTAATTTTGCGTATTTATCTAATGTTAATTTCTCATTCCTATGTCGAAGAGTTTTTAATCAAAACGTTTTTATGTCGAATATTTTTCAAAGTCAAACATATTTTTTCGGAAAAAACTGCAGTTTATTGTCTTGGAGCAATTTTGAGGAATGTTTTCCAAAAATTTATCACGCCTTCATTATTTATCTTAGGAGTACTGTTCAATAATAGAAAACGTGTTATTGTATCGTATATAACGCTCCATTTTAATAGCCCTGAACTCTCAACTCTCAAATTGTTCTTTTTTTTCATGATTTCCAACAATTTACTTCTAACACGGCGGCAAATTCAAATCTTGCGTAAATTTTGGGACATCTTTTTTTGCTTACAAAGAAACAACAAATTGAAACAATTCTGTCGTAGCTTCAATCATATTTAATGAAATGCTCTAAACCTTTTTGGTAAACTAAAAAGGCATCAAACTGTTACTAAAAATATATTTTTTTTTTGAAGTTTTTTTATTTGTTTCAAAAAAACGGGACTGGCTTTTTTTTTTTTTTTTTTTTTTTGAAGGCATCTAAATCTTTTAGAAAGATTCCAGCTTATTTCAGGAATTTTGCAGTTTTTCTGAGGAAACTTTCCTGTTTGGTATTATATATGTTAGTGTTTAAATTATGCACGCTAGCTTTCTATACTTATCCGGGAGCTTTCCTGTTTAATTTTTTCTGCTGAGTAAAGATAAACAAATTCAAAGACAAAAATTTACACATTTTTATTGTTTATTTACAAATATAAAGTGACTGCATAACTTTATTTAACTTTTCTTTAGAAATATATACTTCGATAAAAATTAAATTAAATTTTTAAAGACATATCAAAAAAAATATTCCGAGTCAACATGTTGCACGTTTATCTCTGCAAACGTTACAAAAAGTGTTTCCACCTCTAGCATTTTCATAGTCTGAATCCGAATTATATCCATAGTCATTAGTTGGAACTCTATCATCTATTTCTTCAAATATCGTTGCCATTCGCCTTGAGCTAATCTCCTCAAAACCATAAGATTTAGGATCAAGTCTGCTTTCCATCTCTATACTGACTGAATCTTTCTGAATGTCAACGTTTTCTGCAAAATCTCTTTTTCTGGACGTCATCCGGTGCCTGAAAATTTTAAAGTCACTTGTTAATGTCCTGTTAAACTAAATTGGTTGGCAATATATCTGACTATTAGTTCTAATGAACACAATTATCAAACTATAACTTGGTAGTGAACTAAAACAACTGTAGAGCTGTGTCAATAAATGGTCATTTCACCGTCATGTGGCGAGACAATCCGACTCGACAATTTCACCAACATTTTGTTATAGATCTTAATATTTTATCTAAACGGGAGTACGCACATATTTAATCTTTACATTTAATACAAAAGTACTCCCGACACAGTACTATTTTATTAAATATCTTTGTTAGTAAAATTTAATTTATTGCATACGTCACGTGCGAGACGTCTAAAGTCAACGTCTTGTAATTTGCTGTATGCATTACTTAATATTTTTGCTCTATTAATGAAGCAATGACATAACACATTGTAGGTTTTGAAAGCTAAGATTCTATAATAAAGTTCACATATCTAAATTGCTGCCCGCCTTGTCTAGTGGTCAGAGGCGTCTGACTGCGATGAGGCGGTCCCAGATTCGAATCCCAGCGCGGGGATGGGTGTACTTTCACTGTCTTGTCTTTTTTTGTGTGAATGCGTTGTTTAGGCTGTGAATGTATGCCTACCCTATAGACGGGTCCTTACGGCACGTGTGTATTGTGGAAGTCGGACTTCACACCAAATTATGGTACAGTTGGAAAGGTGAAGCAGCGTATCCCAAACTGCCAACCAACCTGGCACAAAACAACAACAAGAACGTATCAAACAATGCTGAGAAATAATAATTTAAACATTTGAAAAAAAAAAATATGTGTACGGCCATTCCACTGAAAACGGTCATTTTGTCCCGCACGCAACAGTTCCTATATTTATTCAAAATAAATAATTTTAAAAGGAAATGTAGAAATGTTTGCTTAAGAATCACACACGTGGTTGTGATTTCTTCAAAAGCAAAATTTTGGCCATTTCCCTTATAAATTATTATTTTTAATGAAATGTGTGACGTAACGTGCTTGACAAAATGCCCGTTTTCGGTGGAATGGCCCTTAAGAGAAATTTAATCAGAAAATATTTTAGTTCAACCAGTTATTACAAAGATTATCACAAAGATTCGTAGTAACACGACGTTTATGAAAGCATCTTCTCATATTATGTTTTTGATATGGCGGTGGTTTCGTTAAATGTTATGTGATACTCAAGAACTTGTTGAAGATTTAAAACAAACTTTTCTTACATTTGGTTACATTTGGTTTGAAGTACAAGTTATCTTATATTTGCACTAGTAAACATTTAAATGCAGTACAAATAATCGACGTACTGCTGATGTAAGGCTACTAGATTGTAGTATAAGGGAATATTTCTTAACACGCTGGTTTTAAAAATTTGCTGAAATTATTTTGAATTAATGTTTTGCTAATTAAAGAATACGAACAAGGGAAAATAAAACCTATTCATTTCTAGATGTTCGCATTTCTCCCTGTATGATGTGGAACTGTTGGTCCGAAAAAAAAAAGAAACATCAATCTCCAGCGCAACTGCATTCCAAAAATAGGAATGTCATAATGTTTTCGAAGACTGTAACAAAGCCCAAATCAGAAGGGGACACAAAAGCTGTGAATCAATGTGTCTAATATACTTATTATCTTCCAAAATAATGCTATAAAATTCTTCAATTGACATCATCTCCTCAGATGAGATTTTCTATGCCTCATACCATATTAGATAGATTTAACTTTTGCCTCAAATAACGAGAGAAGTGAGGTAAATAACAGCAGTAGTTCAAGCTGATTTTTGCCATAGTTTTCCTTGAGCAGCAAACTTATTGAGTTTGACAAAAGCGAATGGAGAGAAAAGGGAAATAAGTAAACTAAAAAAAATTCCGGAAGGTAACTGATTGTTTTCATATTAAGTTTCAGGAATTTACAAGTTTTTCATCTATTTCCCCGTAAAAAAAGTATATTTGGATAAATGTTTCCCGAATTGCTACAAGATGCACGAATGCAGACTTTTCACTGCAGTAAAAATATTTTTGCTACCGGTTTAAAGATTGACTGAGCGGGTTCAATAAGTATTTCGTATTTAGTTCGGCTACGGTCCGTCTGGGTTGACTAGTTTTCCAATGAGAGCGTGAAAGTGTCTGGATTGCTGCAGCGTTGTACAGCAAAAATTGCAGGCGAAGAAAATGTGTAGCTCTTACTTGCACCTCTGCCTTAGTTTTGGCCATGGCTGCTTCTGGAACTTTCTGAGTTACTCAAAAAGATTATACTCAATTGCACTGATCCTACTGAACTACCCTCGAAGATTTCAGACTGACTTTAACTGGGGAATTTTTCGAATTCTTCAAAGATTCAAGGATTATTTTGGGAGGGTAAGTTATTTTTAATGGAAAACGTTCCTGGTTTTTGTAAAATATGTTACTCGGTGAAATTGGGCACATTAGCTATCCATAATTTTAGAGGAACTTTTCTGAATTATTTTTACTGTCTATAAGAAAATGACTTAATAGCAGTTAAAAGAGTAAATGTTGAAGAATTATATTTTGATGGCTGAAAATTAACAGTATTTATCAAATGAATGAGCAACAAAAATAAGCATCAGCAGCGCAACCAGCTTTAAGTAACGGAGTAGCCAGTGGTTACTCCATTCATCCTGGATGAACTTTCGGACCAACATAAAGTTTGGAAACAGCAAATGTACAGAGCGAAAGACGAGTATAGATTAGAGTTTGTTTTGTCTGGTGAGTGTTTTTTAAAGTCTGCAAAACCTTAAATAAAATACAGTTGAGTGAATTTCATGGAGGTTCATCTTACGCAATCGCCTCAAGCAATACGATCACTAAAAAAATTCCGAAACGTAACTGAGTATTTCCGTGTAACTTTTCGGGATTTCGATGATTTTTATCCACTTCTTGGAAATATCAAGTATCATTGTCAAAAAGTTTCCTGAATTGCTACAAGTTGCACAAATGCAGACTTCTCTCTGATTAGAAAAGATTTTTTTACTCCCAGTTTAAAAATTAACTGAGAGTATTTATAAGGTGTATCGCCATAGTTCAATTATGGCTTGTTCTGACTGATTAAGCTCCCAAAGGAAGCGAATAAGACTTTTGTCTACGTAAATTATTAATTGCAATCAAGTAAGATAATTGCAATTCTGGCTTAGCTTTAGCCATGAGTGTGATACAGCTTATGGAGCTGTTATATTATCCCTGCCTTAGACTACTCCGAAGTTCCAGAAACACTACTAGCTTAAGCGAGAAGATTTCTGGATTTTTCAGGAAAATTTCAAGAAGGATACTGAATTTTAGAGCAAAACACTCCTGGCTTTTGCGAGATATGTTACTGGCGGAAATTGGGCACATAAGCTGCCTATTATTTTCCAGGAACGTTTCTGAATCGTTTTTACAGTGTACCATTACATGATGGTGCAAATTGAAAAACTACTCTACAAATTATTGTTCTGCTAGGAAAACCAATTATTCTTCTCATTTATAAAATTTTGATGTGAAAGAAAATTAACTATATATACATATTGAAAGAAAATTGATAAATGTTTTTATGGGGTCAAGGGGCTGAATTGAATAGTATTTTCCCTGCATGCCAAACAAAACTTGAAATTAATTTTCAAAATTTACTATTTTTTCAAAATAATAGCCTCTTTGTATTTTTCTTTCTTTCTTTCTTTCTTTTTTTTTTCTTTTTTGATGACAATACTGTGCTGATTTTTACTGAGTAAAGTTGATGACATTTTGCAAGCTCTAATAGACCTATTTCTCAACTTTTCTCCTCTATAATGAACTCAGTTTAAAAAAAAAGGCTCATCCTGCTATACAATCAAATGGCAAATTGATTAAGCAATTTATTATATTAACGTATTTGATTCTACTGGTACGTTTTTACAGTGGCTATACGTGGCAGTCTGAAGCAGAGGTGTAAGTTATTGTTTTAAAGTTGTAAGTAAAAACTGTTTCAATGTCAAGCCTTAAAAAGGCTTTCGTTGAAACGTTTTTCTCAACCTTGACCCATAATAACAACTACGGATACATCCACAGAATTTCAGAAAAATAAAAACTGTCAGGTTGCGGGACCATTTTTTGTTTCTTTCAAAATTTATATGAGGAAAAATAAAAACACGAGCACACCTAAAGTCCACTTACACAACGGGTTCAAAAATATTGTAACCGTGTTTTTTTTTTTTTATCGGCAACAAGCACCTTTAACGGAGTAAAATTTACCCCTAAATGTCGAAAAATTGGAAAATAGAGGATACAATATATTCTTCTATTTTAAACGTAAATCACAAACTTCATATAATAACTGAAAATTTGAAAACACTAAGCAAACTAAGATTGACGAGTCTCGAGATTTTTCAGAAAATACTATAAATAAGGGTAAACCATCCTTCGAGACATTACGAGACTTTTTTTTTAAAGTTATGTTAATCAAAAACTACGAGTTGTTCCGTTTTAGCAAAATTCAATGTTCACCATAATTCCATACATGTCTTAACTTACTTAAGTATGCAAAAAATTCGAAAACTACTGAAATCCGAGAAAGTTTTATGTTCAAAACATGTAAATTTATGGCTTTAACGGCTTAAAAAGAAAATCTGAGGTCTCAAAAAAAGGTCAAATGGTAAGCAAAATACGAGTTTTTAGGACTCGTATTTTATCACCACATGTATTATCTCATGAAAGGGAAGAAATTCTTCTGTAATGTTTTTACGTACCACATTTTAATATGTAATTATATTCTCCAAAAAACATCAGATGTTTTTTTCTCTTTGATTCTAAAAAAAACCAGAAAAATTTTAAATTTTTTAAAAGTGACTATTTTTGATAGCTCGGGAAGCAGCATTTGCCTGAAATTTGCCATGGAAAAACTTCGACACATAATGTTTACAATCTAAATTCGATTCAATTCAATTTAGTTCAATTGAATTGAATTCATTTTATTTTAATCAGGGTAATATTTTTTACGAATATGTATTTCACATATAAAATAAAAGAAAAAGAAATTACAAACAGAAATATATTTCACTGTCTATTTGAAAATCCCTGATTGAATGGGTGAGAGTAAAGGCTATAACAATAGCCTGACTAGCTCCCACCACAAATTTTACTCGGTTATTCAAACTGGTCTATGAGATAGAAAAAGTTGAAATTGCTGAAATGATTATCAACTGTGAATCAATTTGTTAGGCACAATTCGCACTAAAAAGCATTATAAAACATTAAACCGCGGTTATTGATATTTTTTAATTTTTTCCCTTCAATTTTAATCTTTATGATTTATTTACCATAGCATTTTGAGGGGTGCGAGGGATTCTTCGTGAAGACGAAAAATAGAGACATTGTGGTATTAGTTGTGACTTCAAGTATTCAATGCAATCAGGTTTATACCTGACTGCTTAGAATAATTATTGAGCTTTAAATTTTACTTCGATTAACTAACCATTCAACCAGGGGCGGACTGGCTGACTTTGGCCCACTCGGCAAAAAATATTTTGTCCCACCTCTGTAAATTAAAAAAGTTAAATTAAACAGTACCGGATCTCGATTCTTCTGAGACGAGCAAAGACATTATACTACAACTATAGTTTTATACATCTATTTTAAAGTTCTAAAAAAAGAAAATTGTGAAACGTAAAATAAAGCGATATTTTCAAAGTTGATGTCAAAAACCGCAATTTTGCAATTTTTGGTAACGTTAGAGGAGTGAGAAAAGAAGGGATTCCCCCACGCGATTTTGTTTTCTTAACTTTTATTTTTTCAAAATTGAAGTCTCTTTTAGTCTATCTATGTTTACAATAGAATGTCGGGGGCTCTTCTAAGAAATTCTCCAAAATGGGAATTTTAAAAATGCAATTTTAGGCTACCCATGGTAAAATTAATTGAACAGAGAAGCATTGGAAGCTCTCAACGAAAACGTTTCGAGTTTGAACTATTAAAAAACGCAAAACTATCTTTGGTCACGTTTGAGAGAGTAGGTGCTCATCGTTACTACAGGGAATCCGGCGACTCCCCTTCGGAATTTTTCGACACTAAAATTTGGAAAACATAATGGAAACATTGAAAGGAAAGGGTAAAGTTTTCCCGAGTGTTTCCCCCAAGATTTTTTAGGAGAACGCCGCTCCCTTCCGCTTTTAAGCTAACCTTTGACCCAACACTTAAACAACCCTTCTTGCTTCTTAAAAGTTTAAACAAAACTTCACAAAAGCGATTTTTTTTTCAAAAGGTCAAGATTCACACAAGCCTGTCCTTGAAACGTCACTCCATCGCGTTTCAATCACACAAAAATCTTGTTAGAATATATCTGAATTTGTTTTGCATCATCTTTAAAACTTAACATCAAAAACTTTTTAAAATTTAAAAAATGATTATTATCGAAAACACTTGAACTTTGTATGTATCTGGTATACCAAAAAGTAAAAGAAACATCTTTTTATTTGACAAAACTTCTCTTAAAACTTACTCTTTTATCTGAAAGCGCACTGCCCTTTTTTTGGTCTGAGGGAAACACCAGTTCCCTCTGGGCATTTTTTCCTGAAACTGTAATCAATTTTAGGCTATAGTGCAGATAAAAGATTTACGGAGTTCTCCCACGGAAATTTCTATAAGTGAAATTTTAAGCTATCTTCAGCGACTTTAAGGGAATGGCGAAGGTTCGAACCCTTTGTCTGGCAATTTTTCGGTATTTAAATCTGAAAAACACAAATGAGGGCCTTGATGCAAAAACCTGGTAAGTCCAGACTCATTCATTTTTAGTAAAACCAACAAATATTCATCAATGTCCGACAGAAAGGCTAATATCTTTCTCACATAATTAAAGCAGAGGTCTAATCTTACATTTGTGTCTCGATGTTGCACCAGTCGGAACATCTATATTCTCCACACGTAAAAATGAATTTTAAATAAGGAAAAAGTTTGGGCGTAAACTGTTTCTTGCATCAAAGTCCTTAATTGTAGACTGAAGACTATCGCTGGTGACTGTAGGACTACAAAGAGACCTCATACCTGAAATACCTTAGGAACCCTGTTAAGTTTAAATCTGGCCCTGTTAACAAGTAATGTTGTAATCATGTTTTTTTTTTTTTTTTTTTTTTTGGAGCAACATTAGTTGCTCAAAAAAAAAGCCCCCCCTTCTCCCCCCGAACTCAGTCCTAATTTCGCCAATGTTCAAGAGCTCTCCCTTCTAAGTCGAAATTTTGTCCTGTTTCAGATTCAGTTTATCGTAGTCAGTAGTGGATTTTATAGGGGGGGGGGCAGAGGGCCTGGGCACCCCACAAAAGGAAAAATTAATTTAACTAATCATTTGTTTTGGAAATTGATTTCTCTATATAACATGAATGAATGTTTTACGGTTATTTAAAAAGAACACAAAAGACACAAATCTTATTTGAATAGATACATTTTTGTTTGCTGAAGAAGTAATACTAGAGTCAGGGATCACAGCGGCAATTTAACTTACTTCGAACTAAAAGGAACGTAATACACCGCGATTCGTCTATAAATTCGCTTTTGATGGAACCAGTATTTTTTTTTTTTTAATGCGTGAAGATGTGCCTTGAAAAGTCGTTTTAATCCCAGAAGCTATTTACGAGATAAAAGATTTTTTTCAGCTTAAAAAAAATGCAAAAAAAAAAAAACATACATGATAGTTTCTTGGCAAAACCATAATATTAATTGAAACGGCATGTAGTGCTTAAATTTTTAAGAACAAATCAGCAACTCTTTGAAATTCTCAAAGAAGTAGCTTCTAAATTCTTCAATAAAACTTACTTATAAAGTAATAATTTTCTTATTTACATAATATTTTATGGTTAAAATATCAATTCCTTTAAAAAAACTCAAATGATGTATGGGTTTGTTTATTAGCCTTGTACATGTATCATAATCAATATGAAAATGTTCCTAATTAAAACCACTCATTTTACAGCATCTCGGTGAAATTATAGGCTTGAAATACAAGGGTAAACAATATGGAGCGGGCCCGGAAAAGTCATTTGTGAGGGGCCCCAAAATTTCTGTGCACGCCCCTGATCATTGCTCTCCCGTACGTGATTCTGAGATGATAATACTTGTATAGCGAAAATTTACAATAGAACAATGAAATATCTTGCCAACCGGCAGCATTTAAATAAATATGTCACAATCAGTAAATATCAGCTGCGTGCACAGACATTTTGGGGCCTGTCACAAATGACTATTACGGGCCTCCCTCCTTCTTGTTTACCCCTACGTCACTACATTTATTTCACCCCTCATTTAAAAAATCTTAAGTCCCCTTCAGGCTCGGACACTGGCCAACAGGCGTCCCTCCCCTCCTCCCCTTGCACATGCCCCTGCTCATTGTATCAGCTCCCCAAAGCATGGCCCACGCCTTGGAAGGGCCGGGCCGCTTTGTTTAACGGTGCAGGCGCCTTTAATTTCTGTCAATAGATATACAAATATACGTTTTTAACGCTCCTTTTTCGTCCCGGGCCCTTTTTCATGCCGTGTCGGACCCCATTTTCTCTGGCCTCCTTTCGTTTCCTCAATGTGGGAGTCATGGCCCCCAAAGCTCTAAAAACTAGAGAGAAAGTTGATAAGAAAGGAAAGCTTCTTCTGAACTTCTGCTATTTATTTTCGTCCCTGCTTAGTATGGAAAAAAAAATCTGTTTTCAAACGCTATTTTCACATAGAGTAAACAAAATACATGTTTTTTTTTTTAATATTATAACAGTTTAAAGAATGCTAGGTGTGAATTTAGTTATATTAAGTTCAATAAAAAAATTGCTGGAAGTGGCCCACTCGGCGGTTGGCCCAGTCGGGGATCCCCGACTAGCTGACCTGGCCAGTCCGCCCCTGCATTCAACCATGTGTTTAGCAATAGGGACAGGTTTAAATTTTACTTACTTAAAAGGGATTAATTGAGGTAAACGTACTAGTAGTGGCCACAGTTAAGGATATTTTGTGTATTTTTTAAACTGTGGGTCTACAATATTAATTCCAATTTCAAAACTCAATGATCGTATTATAGCCCAACTATTCCTTAATCGTCCCATTTTCTAAAAATGCCAGAATTTCAATTTTTTAAATTTTTTATCCATTGTTTCCCAAACTTTAAATTTGATCCATTAGTGGCCACTCCAAAATCTGAAATTTTCAGAAATGGCCTCGTGTTTGAGTCAGTAGTGGCCATCTGACATCCTTACCCAAGAATTTACATTACTTACATTAAATTTAAATAACCGATGAATAAAATTGATTCAATATGATAGTTACATTAAATATACCAATATATTAATCACATTTTTATTGTACATTTCTTTCTTCAAAGTGCAAAAGTGCTTAGAATAAAATAAAAAGTTTTTAGTAGAAAATTTGTATTTGTATTTTTGTACGCTAATGAAAAAAAAATAAGTAAAAGAAAATGTATGTACTTATTAAGTGTTATGCATATAAAGTTTTGTAAGTATAAACTTAACAATCACTATCACTTCAAAATCCACCATAATAAAATAGTTAGTTAAGCACATCATTCAATGTAGTTCTAGGACACTTTGTTTCCTACAACTTACCAAGGCACATCAATGTATATAGGAAATTGGTAGCTTAAATTTTCAATACTGAAGGCAGGGTGTCCACGCACCTGGAAAGTCATAGATTTCGGCTATGATCGAAAATGATCATAGAAAGTCATGGATTTCGGCTATGATCAAAAATGATCATAGAAAGTTATGGATTTCGGCTATGATTGAAAGTGATCATGGAAAATCATAGATTTCGGCTATGATCGAAAATGTTTAAAGAAAGTCCTGATTTTTGGCAAAAAATGCTCAAAAATCATGGAAATTGACAATTGGTCCTGGACTTTGAATTCAAGTACATGCATATTTATCGTTTTCTACAGATTAGGTTAAACATGCGCATCTTTGCCTTTTTTTACGCTATTATTAGTCATTACTAGATTTTCACTTTTAGAAATCCGATTGCATCCGCTTCTTTCATACTCGCTCGATTTCGTGATTTTACCAATTGGACATTTATAATTATGTATTTAGCATTATTTTCAACCCTCCTTATATGCCTAAATGTGTAGCTGAGGACGTTTAGACTTCTAATTTTGCCGATCTCATTCAATGCGGTCATTTTAAGTCATCCGTGTTGATTCGAGAGACTCATAAAAATTATCATTAATTATCAGCTGTGTCTTAAAATAATAAAAATTTTAGAAAATAAAATTGGTCTGAAGAAATATTTACGGACGTTTTGGACGCCTATAAAATACAGAAATCAGGGAATTTTCAAAGCTAAAATTTTTAAAAAGTCCGTAAATGTTACATAATTCACAAATTCACAAATTTCACAATATTTGTAACCTATCCTAAAATTTGGCGCTAAATATCTGGAATATCTGGTAAATTAATTTTTAAGTGCTTTAATTTAATATTTTATTTTTTCTGATTATTTATGTTATTTATTGTAAACATAATTTTAGTGACTACTAAATTATTGCTAGACGCAGACATTTTAGAAAACTACTAGTGGTACGATGCTCGTATTTTGTTATTCGGTAAACTAAATTTTATTCGGTAAACTGATAATTTCCCCTTCCCAAAAATTTGAATTTTGGGTGCCTCTGACTATTGGCAGTCATGAATAAATATGAATCAACAGATTATTAATTGCAAAACACATACTTACTGACATGATTTAAAGACTTCCAAGATAAAATTGTTCCATAAACAAGTTTTATAAATGAAAATTTTATATATCATGATTTTTACTAATTTTACCGTATGTGACTTATTTCTAATATTTTTTTACCTTAAGAAAATCTGTATTTTCAAGAAATGATTGCTTAAATCTAAGAAATTAAAAATTATCTGCTTTGATTAGAAAAGGAATTATCTCGATCAAGCATTATGCCCTCCCCCTCCCCTCCATTTGCAGGTTGCAATCGGCTTTAGTTGAATTTTTCTCCTCTATATATACTAGCGCGCCAAATTCATGTTTTTTTTTTTTTTCACGAACAAGCTATTTGATTTTTTTTTTTTCCTCCGTGATATCCGTGATATGCGCCCCTCGGCCAATGCCTAAGATGGCCTCATGGGTGACCCGGGCCTGTCCATACAAGAGGTAAACGCACTAGCAGTCGCCACAGTGAAGCATATTTTGAGCCTTTTTTTTACTTTGGGCCTACAGTATTAATTACCACATTTGAAACTCAATGAGCATATTATAGCCGTACTCTTTCTTAACCGTCCCATTTTTTAAAAATGCCAAAATGTCAATTTATTCAATTTTTTCTCAAACCTCAAATTTGATCCATCAGTGGCCTTTGTACATGAGTCAGTAGTGGTCATATTGGTATTTAGAAGTGGCCACCGGGTAGCCAGTACCAGATCACACAATAATGTATCAGAAATGAGACAGGTTATTATGTAAAGAGATTACAACCTATTAAAAGGAAAACAGAATTGATTTATGAAAAACCTTCCTGATTCAGTAGTGGCCACTTTTGAATTACCCAACTTTTTAGGTATAAGTAGTGGCCAGATAAACTGTCAGCCAAGAAAGCAACTATTTCGAGTTGAAAACGTTCCAAACATGATCTTTCACATTTCATAACATGGTTACAGTTCTAAAAATATAATTTTTGAACATTGTTATATTCATAATACAAGACAATGTTTATATACCTCGTTATGGAGAAGCGTTAGAACACAGCTGAAAAAAATATGGACAATCCAGACGACCATACTGAATAGTTGATAACAATTTTCCATGATACTCAACCTACTCCTCCTTGAACTGCTGACTACAATAGAGCCTGAGCCTTACCCAAAGCCAGTTTGAATCCATTGGGAGAGCAGGAATTCTTATTTTTCAAATATAAACCCTGCAGTGGCCACTACTAGTGCGTTTACCTTCTTTTTGAAAGATTTTGATCTTTGAATAGTTATAATTTAGAAAAAAAAAGAAAAAATAATCTGATATTTTTTTTGAAAGCATGTTTTTTTTTTTCTTTTTTTTTTTAAATATCGTTCATAGAAACATTACAGAAGAATATCTATACCTTCATGAGATAACATTTTTCTTTGCTTATCTCTATTATTTTCAGAAATATGTGGCATTTTTCGAATTTTGCTGAAAAGGTCTTACTGGCAAATTTTGACTAAGCAAACCTTGAGAAAAAATAAAGTTAGATTTTTTTCTGTTGATGGATTTTTGGTCCTTGCATGCATATTTTTTCTCATGTAAATTTTGAAAAAAACTGAAAATATTCCGTCAGCCCATTATTGTCAGAATTTTGTTTAATGACCACTACCAGGACCACCAGTGCCATGTCATACTCCTAAACAGAAAAGTCGTTATCCTGCACAGAGTAGTAATTATTTCCAAATTTTTATTTATGGCACTTACATCCCTTTGCTTCCCACTGCCTCATATGTAAGAATCATAGACTGAACTTTTTTTGAAGTAAAACAGGTTTTTAGAAACGGATTTGAACCTGCTTGAGAAATATTCGTTCCAAATTGCTTTATCGCGTGATAATATTGAAAAAGAAGTTAGGTAAAGGCGTAATCTGTCTCCCCCCTTAACTTTCTTGTCTTCTGAGTACCATATCGCTCCCCGGTGACTTAACTCAAAAAAAAAAAAAAAAAAATAGCATAGGAGAAAATCAAGGTTTTATGCAATATTATTTTTAAGCAATTTAGTCTCCAGTGTTACAATACGCTCAAACAATTTATAGTGTTATGTTTACCGTTATGTTTTTGTTGTCGAAATTAAAAATGCTTATTTAAATTTGGAAAACTTTTCTTCCTAATCATGAAATGTTATTGATTTGTCAACATTGGTTACATTCTTTTTGCGCGCTTTCTTCCCAGTTATTTAAGACAACACTTTGCGAGTTTTGTGGAAAGGAAGAGCACAAAATTTAGATTATAAATCATTAGTTAGTACATTTTTCCAATTTTTGAGTTGCGTCACTTTACTTACAAGGGTGCAATATGTTACGATCAATTAATTTGAAAAAGAAATATATTAAAATCAACTTTATTCCTTTTAAAAAAAGGTTTTTAAAAATGCACTTATACTGGAATTTAAAGCTATTATTCAAAGTTTGACCTCTATCCAATACTTCTCATAAGAGAGGTATTATTATTTTTTTACAAGTATTAATAATAAATAAGGGTTAAGAAATATGTTAACGAAAAACGTTACAGATTGCCCTTTTGGCCCACAATATTTAATTAACTATTGTAAAGTTGATTTCTTAACCCTCCAAATAAGCGTCACAAATGATTTTTTTATTTATTTATTTATTTATTTTTTTTTTTTTTTGTTCTTCGCTCGGGAGCTTGCTTCGTGTCGCCCCGAGGGGCAGAAAGGGCAACGCAACTATATATATCCATGCTTAGCTTCATTAAACGTTTTGGCACGTATAATACTTTGCATCAACGTCTTTTACTCAAAATTCGGTAGGGAATTAAAACAGGAACGTCATATTTGCCGACATGGCAGTTTTCTGCTCTAACAAGTAATCCTACCCAAGTGTGAATCACCGTTTAGAACAAAACTTTGCACATCGATAAAACTCTTTAAAATATTGAACCCGTGTTTTTTTTATCGGCAACAAACACTTTTTACGGGATAAAATTTACTCCCAAATGTCGGATAAATGGGAAATAGAGTGTACAATACATTCTTTTAATTTAAATTTTAATAACAAAATATCAAATTATAATTTAAAATTTGAAAATACTAAAAACACTAAGATTGAGGAGTTTCTGGATTTTTCTGAAAATACTATTAACAGGGGTAAACCATCCTTCGCAATATTACCCCGTCGCTGTGAATGACCCTAAAACATGAACCTATCGTAAAAACGTCCTGTTATATATGAATAGAAAGCTCTATGTTTTGAGCATTACAATAGTTTTTGAACTTTCATTCTACTTAGGAAAGACGTTACAGTCATTTTTAAGAATAACAAATTTTTCATTGTTTTCGCACATTTTGAGTTTTTTTAATGGCTTATATTTTGAACAAGTTTCAAAATAGAAATCTAAAAATTGACACAATTACTTATCTTGTCATAAGTGTCTTTCATACCAAATCTTATTGAAATCGGAAATAGTGTGGTCAACAAGGTGATTTTTCTGACATAGAATTGATCTCTGGCAACTAGCCGTGCGACGGGGTATCTTTTCGAGGAATGGTTTACCCCTAAAAATAGTATTTTAAGAAAATTCCTTAAACACGTCAACTTTAGTTCGTTATTTTTTTTCAAATTGTCAACCGTTATTTGAATTTTTGTGGTTAAAATTTTAACTATAGGAATATTTTGTACCCTCTAACTGCGAACTATCCAATATATAGGGGAAAGTTTTACCCCGTTAAAGGTGTTTGTTACCCATAAAAAAAACACGATTTTTAAAGTGTTCTATCGATGTGCAAAGTTTTATTCCAATTGTGTTAATTCACACTGGGGAAATGTTACTTGGTAAGTGAAGTGATACTAACGTGGCAAAACTCTTTTGAGCTTATTAAGTGCGGCAAATTTAAAGTGAATGAAATTTGATGAAACCTTTTATTGAGATAGATAGATATATATAAGAGCTTTATAAAAAAATATTATTCCTTCAAAAGTTTTTTTTTATTAAAAGTAAGAAAAAAACCTATCTGGTTTTATGCCATCATGTAGATTTCTAAGAAAAAAAATCTAAAACTTAAAGACGCAAATAAACTGCAATATTTTTCTGGTTTACCACCTTTAAATTACTAGACATTTTGCTAAAAAAAAAATAATCTCTCTTACCGATCGGTATACTTATCGGTATTAATCTCTTACCGATTCTGTGAAGGAAACTGATTGTGGTGAGGGAATGTCACTACCCATTGGGGACAAACTTAAAAAAAAGCTCCGCGATCTAATTTTTGACGAAAATTTAATTTTAAATGTTTTTTTTACCTGCATTATTCAATATTTCGAAGTGTGCACTTATTGCTTGTTTACTTAGAAATACTTTTTTTTAATTTTTTACTGACAGTAGGGACAAATGAGAGAACAACATTTGGGTACTTTAAACTCACATTAAAAATATTAAAAATAAAACAATGAAATTCTCCTTTAAGTATCTAGTTCAACTCTGTTATAATAGTATTTAAAACCTTAATAATATGTATAAATCATAAAACATTCGTAAATTATCACTAGGACATGAAAGTTAACGTTTCTGTGAGAGTGACCCTTCTGCTCACTCTGGATAAAATATGTCAGATACAATAAAATAAATGTATTCTAATAAATCAATAGGAGGTGAGTTTCACGCGTAACAGAGGGGTCATCAGACACAGATTTTGCTTCAAAAAAAAAAAAAAAAAAACACATAACACTTTCTAAGACAAAAAATATATATATAAATTTGTTATTTAAAAGAACAATGCTTAGTAAATTGACCTAAACTTGAAATCCCATTATCATTTAACCTCGATAATTAAATTAAATGGGTATACAATAGAAGGGCCAGAAACTGTCAACATAATTTGACAAGCACTATAATTTATGTAAAACTCTGTGAAATGGAGCTATTTAAAAAAAACTTGGTATTTTTTTCCTAAATCAGAATATTTCAAGGTAATAATATCATCCATAGAAATGTTTAAATCAAAACCTCATTTTATATAAATGTGAAAACTAGAGTGTTACAGAGGGGACAGCTTGCGAATTTGTACCGCATTATAACAAAATATCTAAGTCAAAGATGACTTCTGTTGTTTAAATTTGCAGTAGGTAACAGGGTTGTTATATTACTTGGGGTGTCCACCAATGGGAGGGGGGCACGTCTGTGCAAGTTGCACCATTGAAACTTTGAGAGGGGATATTTTTAGAGGGTTTTTGTTCTCTTTTTGGGGAAAGGGTGCTCTACAGCGTTTGAGGAGGTATGCCATCAAACTTGGGGAGAGGGGGCCTAGAAATTACTTTGCCAAGCTCATGTTCACTTTTGGCATGTTTATTTATAAAGTTTTACTCAAGACGATAGAACAAGGGAAAATTCAGGCCAAATATTAGGGATCTTTTAGAAAAAATCATAAAAATAATTTAAACTTCAAAGTAGATCAAAATCTCGAAGACCAAAAAATATTAAAAAGGCAATAAAATTCTAGAAAAATAAAATGTTTAATACATTCGAAGTTGTTTTACAAAGCAAAAGTAGTTCATTTCTTCCTTCATTCTACAGTTGGATGATATAAAAAGCTACAGGGAACCAAAAAGTAAGAACTGCCGTTTTTTAAAAAGTCATTGACATTTTTTTTAAACTACCAAACTTTCCGCTGATTTCATGATTCAAGCTGAAGAGAAATTTCATAAAATAAGAATTGTGATTAATACAGTAATCGATGCATTGGGTAAGAGTACTCAAACATCATGTACTTGCATTGTAAAATACCAAAGCTCATTATTGTAAAGTGATGAGTTTTGTTTCCAAAAATGTTTATCAAATATATATAAAACACTACGCTATTTTTTTTTTTTTTTTTTTTGTTAAATCAAAAAATTTAACAAAATTTAACAAAGTAACAAAATTTAAGATTTTTTTGATCAGATTGAGGCAGACAGGCCCACCCACATGGACCCTAAGTGGTAACAAATTCCTGATGGTGAAAAAGGGGTTAGAAAAGCTGTTAGAATGAGAATGTCAGATTTTCGCGCAAATCCCCTCGAGTAAAATAGATTCATTTGCCCCACTGTCCTCGGGATTGTCTAAACTTTAGGGAAAGATAGCTTAGGTAGGGAAGAAAAACTTTAAGGCCACTTATATTTGCAGATAACAAGAAATAAGGAGCTTGTAAAGAGATAGTAGCAAAGATTCAGAAATTTAAGGGCCATTATATTCTTTTCTTAAAAAGCAGTGAGTTAGTAAGGATCATACAAACCATGATGTGATCAAACCCTGAGGAAACTGGTTTAAACAAGATGTTATTACCCAATTTTACCTTCCAAGAATCCCATATAAACAATGTCAGCAAGTGAGATTTTATTAAAAAATCCAATGTCAAGCTGTTACAGAGAGGAAATTCCAGTTGCGTCCCCTCTGTTACAGATCCATGTGCCCTTTGTTACGGCTATATTTCTTCTCTATTTATCAAAAAATATTCAAAACTGTTACAAAATATGATTTAACTATTAAATTTTACTCTGTATACTTAATTTTAAGTTTGAAACTCTTCGATGTTTTGCATAAAGTACACCGCAAATAAACCTGCACAATTTGGAACACTTTGTTTTAGAAAAAGTGATCCTAATATGTAAATGTGCGCTATGAAGTGTTTTGAATAAGCTCCGTCGGAAGAAAAGTGTTCCCAATATGTTTTGGAGACTGAACCTCGAGTGCCAACACAAGAGTCCAGGCAGCAGATGGTTCGTCAACACATTTGAAAACATGTTTGGTCAAACTTGTAAAATCATTGCTTCCTTTGCTGCAATGAGAATGGGCTAGATGAAGATTGGTTGGTTGTACTACATACTGTATGTATACACTATTAAATTAAATGCCGTTATTTTTACTGTAAGTTTTGTTATATTTTTTCAATACCCTCACTCATAAACTTAATTGAAAGAACTTTGTGCTACGAAATTGTGGCGTATTCCATCACGTGTGCCAAATTCTGCGAAACTACGCAGAAAGTATTAGTAAACATTGATGTCGATTTCAGAATTTTCATCTGTAACTGTTCTGGTCTGGTTCGGAGTAATTTAATGCAAGTTACTTATTTCTATTACTATTCATTACATTATGCTTAAACATTTGAAAATTGACTTAGAACTCGCAGATCGTTGAGCTCCATATTTTGTGTACATTATTCGTTAGCATTTGTACGTTAAGCACTTGTAAATCTGGAGCATTCACATTGTTTTAAATAAACTTTTATTCATCATAATGTTTAAGTTGTAGAAGAATCTAAATATCTAAATTTAAAAATTATACAATTGTAATCCAGATGTTTGACCATCGATTATGCTTGGAATAAGGATCCCTAACCTTTATTGTTATTTGTTACACTTTATAAATTTATGAACTTTGAGTCTCACATTTTAAATTTAACAAAAATGCATAGTAAAGTTTAAAAAAAATGATGTTTGAATTTCTACTCTGAATTCGAAATATATGCAAAAAGTTATATCAGCTATCTTGATCTGATTTCTGAAACTACTAAAGCTTATATAGGCTTGTCTAAATGTATGTATGTTTCAGTACATATATTAGGCTTGGAATTGTTCAAAAATAGGACTGGGAAACAAAAGGTTTAAAGCAACTGGTTTTGAAGATAATTCTGAGAAATTTACCTTTTTTTAGATTTATTTAAATCAATTTTTCAATTTGCTGTTCGACACGTTAATAAAAAAATTTATATTTTGAAAAATGACCATGTCCTATTTAAGAAAAATGTACAACTTGATGAACTAAAATTAAATAACATATGATGAAAATTTTGACGAAAAACGTATAATTGGATAAGTAAAAAGTTCATTCTGTTGCAGATATTAAAGAAATATTTCAATATTATACATATATTTCATGCAAACTATTTAACACTATAAAATAGAGGCTCAGGGGGCCACAGATTAGAATACTCGGATTTTTTAGGGCTTTTAATTAAAAAAATTCAAATTTTAGCTTTAATAACGTAATTTCAGGCCATATTTTTAATGTTCGGGCAAATGTGTAGAGATACCTTCCCGATATATTTGTTGAAACTGATGTTTTGAAAATAACGTTTAAGCTGTCTTTGAGTGATGTAAAGGTGAGAAAACAAAAGGGAGGGGGGGGGGGGTTCTAGAAAAATGAATTAAACTGGAGTTTTAAAATTACAATTTTAGATTGGTCTTTAGTAAACTATAAGAGTAAGAGTTTCTATGAATGATCCCTTCCGAAAACGACTCAGAGGTGAAGAATTAAGAACATTTTTAGGGGACTTAAGGGGATATCCAACCTCAATGTTTCAAAATTTAATTTTTAAAGTATAGTTTTAAGCTGAACTTGAAGACGTTAGAGGAAGGAAACTCGGAGAATCTCGCCATAAATTAAAAAAAAAAACTCATATCTTAAAAACATTTCAGCTATATTTGATGATAAAAGGGAAGGGAAGAGAGGGGGGGATCTAATTCGAGAAAAATATTATCCAAGAGAATTTAGTGTTAAAGGGGACACATATTATTTGTGTTCAACTGATAAAGTTTATAAATGTAAAAAATAGCTTTTATAAATTACATTTTTATTTAATTTTACAATAAAATCAACTTGTATGTAAAAACGAGCGTTCTGCAATACAACTGTCCAGCAATGTGATGTAAATTTTAAGATCTGTATATGTGTCAAATAAATTAATTAAAAAAGCATTGAGTTAAATGACTGTTAAGTAGTAAAACTGTAAACGATTTCCGCAGATGCGTTTCAAGATTTCCTTTTATTGAAAAGAAATCCGAAGAAAAAGAAATACTTCTGTTCAAGCTCAAGTTATGTAACACATCTTCCTGACGTCGTTTGTATTTAAATTTACAGACATTTGAAGCTGAAATTCATTTTTTTCGTATTTTGAAAAGCTTTGAAACAATGAACTTACCACACTAAATTTAATAAAACTTTCGACTAATACAGAATAAGTCAAAGTTGACCAACACTCCATCAATTAAACTTTTGACCAAAGACGATGAGGATTCCGCAATACTACTTTCAGCAATGTGATGTAAATTTTAAAATGTGTATTTATGTCGATTAGGTTAATATTAAAAATATTTTGTTTTACGACAAGATGTGTTTAGTAAACTGCAAAATAGGAGTTCAGAGGTTCTAAGTGCATCAGTTTAAAATGTAAATTAAATACGTGTTTCAATTTTTAGCCGCATCAGAGAACTTATTTCTTCCTTGAGACACTTTAACTTTTTAAACTGCACTGTGTATTTCAAAGTATAATTAAGCGAGTTTGACCAGGAATTTTTGTGGAACTCGTGTTTTTATTCAAAGAAAATCGCACTATTGAAAAAATTCAAGTAGGACTGAAACTTTTTATGTTGAAGCGGCCCATTCAACTCAAACATAATTCGATCCAATTGAATAAGGTTGTATCATCCAATAGCACAGCCAAAAATTTGCATTGCCTCATCCAGTTGAAATTTCTCACTACGCTACTGATAGATAGCATTCCATCGAATTAAACACAATCGAGTTGAATGTGCCATTAAAAGAAAGCAAGTTACGTTTAATAACTTTGATCACACTAATAATCGGATTTTCACAAAATTTCATTCCTTAAGTAATTTTTCCAAAAAATCATACTGAAATAACAATTTAGAAACAGTACCTAGTGAAATATTTGTCGCTCAATTTTTCACCAAATGGGCGTCCATTTATAACATCATTTCAGGGGCACATTCAACCTAACATAATTGATGATCCGATTCGAATGAATTCTATCAACCAAAAGTGAAGCCAGAAATTTCCTTTACTCCACCCAGAAGAGAATGTCTCGCAGCATGACTGGTAGATAGAATTTGATCGAATCGAACATAATCGAGAAAAATATGCTTCTTAGTCGTCATTTAAAACTACACCGATTTGGCTCAAAAAAAAAGAAAAAGTGTAAACGCTTCTTTTGAAACCTCTGTGCACATCAAAAACGGAGATGCACAACCAGACTCCACTCAGTCTACATACAAAATTTTAACTTATTACGGCATACAGTTTTTCAGTTATGCGAGATACATTAAAACCAGAGGTGAATTCGTGCTTGGTATTACTGGAACGCCGTTACTTTTCAAGAAAAATAATTCCGCTTCCACAAAAAACTGGCCAAAAATCGTTACTCAATCATTTGTCATTAGCGTTTCTGGTACTGTAACATGTACGAATTCACCTCTGATACATACGTTTTTACTGACGTCACGAGAAAACTCGTGATAATGAATTCAGTAATTATCAAAAATGGGCATTTTGATTGCCCGTACATTCGTATGCACTTGCAGACGGGTTGAAAACACTAAACATACATCTGGGAATGAGTTAAATGAAATCTTTTGGCCTAATTCAAATGAAATTGGTTTTTTTAATTTAATGCATTTACTCTTGTACTTTGCACAATGAAGAAAAACTAAATACTAATTAATTGGCAATTCCATCTTTGCAGTGAAGTTTCACAAAAATGATTAGTTATGAAAGAATTTCATTGCATTTTAATGGTATAAAAGAACACTACTTTTTTTAATGGTCATTGATCATAAACCGAGCAGTAGACTACTGAGTAGCTAAGTAGTAGGAACGCAAACAAATTAGATTTATAGACAGTAATAAAAAGTTTTTGTTCTTGAGGTTTTTTTTTAAATTAATTTATATAACCTTTTGTTTTTGACACATTTTTGTTTACTTTTTACATTATTGATTGGCTTTGAAAACTTACTTATGGAAATTTATATTTCAAAGTTAGTTGTCATTTGTGTAGTAAATATGATTTTGTACTACAATTTCCTGCTACTGTTTTTGCTCGTTTGTCATTTTGCTGCAAACTATTCAATTGATTTTGAGATGCCATTAGATTTTAAATTTTCATACTAATAATGCACATTAATAATCATATTCACTCAAAGCCTAAACCCATCATCAAGCCTGCAGTCTCAACAAAAGTGAATTATTGAGTATTTTTTTCTTTTTATAAGCTTCTTTTATACTTGGGTAGCACACATTCTGGGAAGATATTAGTGATCGGTAATTGTTCCGAAACATATCCTAAAAACTGTGCTAAAACGTGTGCCACAAAATGTTTAGCGCAAGTGTTCAAAAACCATTCTTTTACACTATCCATGAAATGTCTAAAAAGTGCGCTAAAAAGGATATACATGTTCCGAACAGTGTTTCTAGAAGTGTTTTGAAAACTGTCCAGAAAAAGTGTTCTAAACAAGGGGACAAGTGTACGTGTTCGAAAAGTATTATGACATGTGTTCACAAAACGGTTCTAATAACTATTACAAAAATAGTGTTCTTAAAAAGGGGACAAGTGTACGTGTGAAAATAGTGTTCAAAAAGTGTTTGATTATTTGCAGTGTAAACTTATTTAAAAAAATTTAACAGATGGGACAAATTAATTCCTGCAAAGCTTTTCAATTTAAAAAAATAAAAATATTGTTGAATGAAGAAAATCACCGCACACATATACTCAGAAACGAATAACCTTCATGTATAAAAAAAAAAAACATAAAAAATCACTATATTTTAAACATTTTTTTTCTGTTTTAAAAATCAAAATTTTTAAAGTGAAAAACCAAAATCAGAAATGTCTCTATTCATCTGAAATTTTAACCCTAACAATACGTGTCTGTGAAAAACATCCATTCAATTCAGAAACTCCAATAAAGTTTCTTAAAAATAATATAAATACAAATGTATTGCTTTAAGTTCAAAAAATCATGTTGTGGTTTCAATTGGCGTGGAACGACATAGGAGTATTTATACGGGGTGTCTCCAGAAATCATGTTTTCAAAGATCAGAATGAGTGCTTCCAAATGTTGATTTAGTAAACTTGACTCATGAAACTTCCATAAAGAATAAGTGTTCTTGACCGCAGCAGAAAAAACCTCATCGGTGGAGGTACCTAGTGTCAAACTAAATAAACTTAGAGGGACAAAATCGGGAATTAGTATAAAATATGGGACTTTAATTTAACAAATAATGAAAAGAAAAAGAAGTTGGAAATTCGTGGATTGAACTGGTTTTGATACTAAACGCCTCAAAAATAATTCACAACAAAATGGAAATTTTTAGTACGGATTCTTCTCGTAATATCAGTTGACTGAACATCAAATCATATGCCAAGCTCAACGTCAATGTTGAAAAGAAAATCATTTTAATTTAACAATTAAAAAAGTAAAATTACCTTCGTCCTTTGTGTTTCAAGCTCTTTTCTCTGCTCAACCTCTGAAATTCTTCCACTGCTTTTATTGCCTCAGATTCCTCCATGTCTTCTGGTGTAACTGTTACTTTAATTTCATCCAAGTCATCACAGGGTTGAATGGAATCTGCAGGGTCTGATTTGTCGTCGCATTTATTATTACACCATTCTGCAGCACCATTTGTATCTTCTGGGACAGAAAATTTTTCCTCCTTAAGCATTTTCTTTTCAAGCCTTTTCTTTTCAGTCCAGTATAAAATCTTATTTCTGGGAAATAGTAAAATAGAAGATATATCTTTGACAAAATATTTAGTTACTATGCTACTGTGAAATATTAAAGAATTATTTTCTTTTTAAATGAAGCAGATGTGTAAAAATCTTTTGGGTATTGAAAAAGTCTGGGTATTGGAAAAATTGACAACAATTTGATTTGGCACGTGGACAAGTCATTGAGTGTTTAAAAAAGTTAAGGACAATTCGATGATTTTTGAAAGAATTCAAGAACTAAGAAACCTTTTCAAGGTTTTCGAGTACTTGAGTATGAACTCTTTTTCAAGCACTTTTCAAGGGCGTTTGAACCCTTTGATTACGCTTTTTATCTCACTGCAAAAAAATTTCAAAAAGTTACTGATTATTTCCATGCAACGGTTCTGGATTTCATTGCTTTTCATCCACTTCCTGAGAAAATCAAGTATCAATGAATTGATACAAGTTTCGTGGATGCAGACTTCTAACTGTTGTAAGAAATATTTTTAGCTCCCAGCTTAAATATTAACTGAGCGTATACATAAAGTGTATCGGCTTCAGCTTGACTGAAGTTTGACCAGACTAACAAAGTTCCCGAAGTCAGTAAATAATATTCTGGATTCCATATCTTTGCATGAGAGTTGCATTATTGATACTTAATTGCAATTCTGGCTTAGTTTTTGCTCTGTTAGAAGTACTCATGCTAGCAATACTGCTTTTAAACTTTCTTGCTAAGTGAGAAGATGCAGTGCTATTATGTTACGCCTACCTAAGTTTACTCTTAACGTACCAGAGACACGACTGGTTTTTAACGGGAAAATTTTTGATTTCTTCGGGAGGGAGAGGGGGAGGGGGAGTTTTCATGATAATTTCAGGAAAGTGACTGACTTTTAGCGGAAAACTATCCTGTTTTTTGTAAGATATGTTACTGGAAAAACTGGGCACATTATCTGCCCGTTGTTCTCCTTGAACATTTCTGAATTGTTTTTACAGTGCTGATAACTTACTTGAATCAAAGAAATCTTTAAAATCCTACATAATTTGAAAACTTTAAAACTTTCCCAAAATCCACAAATACTGCTTGCGTAAGTTTAACCTTAAAATTATTTTGTTACATTTTTTTACAATACCAACTTTATAACTACGATCATTTTTCATTGTTTTTGGCAGCAATTAAAAAAAAAACTACGTCACTTTTGGCACACAAAAAGGTTGAGCATCCGAAATTCAAAGCCCTCGCGCAAAAAGTTTCACTTCAAAACAGAGAAAAGAATCAATTTTGCACAAAACACATTAAAAAAAGCGTTCAACTAAACCAACTTAAAAATTGTTGATGAAAGTTATTTTTAAGACAAAGTATCACTGCTTACTTATTAATAAACATTTAGACACGTAGTTTTGGAAAAACCTAAACGAATCTATTTCTAAAATGTTCCATCTTAGAGAGATCTTATTCAGAGTTGCGATCGTCATGGTTACGTTCATCACACGTCATATTTTGAATACATATTCGTTTCTATTACATTTTAAGCAAAAATGAGTAGTATTTTGCATGAAAAATGAACTTCAGGAATGAAAATAACGCAATTTATTCTGCGTTTTCTTGTATGAAATATTACACAAAAGAACATTTAAAAACGATCTCTATTAAGCCAAATTGCACGGCCGAGATTGTTGGCCATTGGCAAATGATTTATACCAAAGCCTCATTTAAATGAATAACAGATTTTTTCAATGAAGTGAAAAATCAATAGGGGACTGTTAGGTATACCTAATTCTTTGAAAACCAAATTCGGTATTCCAATGATTTTATTGCGAAAGTTTAATTTGCGTCCAAAGAGTTTGGACTCCAAGTAAAATCGCTACGGCATAATACAGGGTGTCCTGAAAAAGACAAACTGTTTTCAAAAACTTATAGCAGGAAACTGGTTAATGATAAAAAAATAATTTTTGTAGAAATTTCATGTGGTGGACCATAAGTTTCGTCGTCCAGAGCTCCAAGTTTTAGTTCAATTTTTTTCAATAGATGGCGCTGCATATAGTAAGCGTCTAAGTCACAAAATAATTATTGGAATTTACCGATTTTTCTACGATTGCAACAATGTGGTTGCAGACGGTGGTCGGCATTTTGAAAATATTGTTGCATATTTAAAACATTTTTCGACAAAAACCATGATGTAATTTTCTATCTTTCTTTGATTTACGGTCTTACAATCTGCAGCGCCATCTATTCGAAAATTCTTGAACTAAATTTTGGAACTTTGTGCAACAAAACTTATGGCCCACCACATGAATTTTCTGCAAAAATTGTTTTCTTATCATTAACCATTTTTTTAAATACTAAATACTGTTTAAGGCTTTCACGGCCGGCGTCAATATCGGGAGACAACATTTCCAGGCTTATTGGCCGCGGTCTAATTGGAGTAGAAATTCCAGACGTTTCAGCTTGCTTTGCTGCAGCCATCATCAGTGGTTTGAGTTTGGTGAGACTGATTCCTGGCTCCGGTATTTAAGCAAACTGCTGCTGGGCTGCTGGTCCTGATTGGGAGGCGTTCTCAAGCCGCTGGTGGAATAAGATTCCTGATTGGATGAGATTCAAGCCGCTGGGTGATCCTGGTACCTGATTGGATGGGATTCACAAGCCGTGGTGGCTACCGGTTTCTGATTGGATGGGACCATAGTATGTTTTAGACTGTTGTGACGAGCGGATCTAAGGGCAGGGTGCCATGTTTTTAGTAAATTGAAATTCTCCTCTTTTCTGAAGACGGGCAAAGTAATGAGATGTTGTAGCCAAGATTTCTGTGTCATTAAATTTGATGTTGTGGACTCCTTCTTGTTGGCTGTGTTTCGGCTACGGCTGACTTATCATAGTTTCCTAAACGGCAATGACGAACATGCTCAGAAAGGCGTGTCTTGATGCTGCGCTTCGTAGTTCCGACATAAACTGATCCACAGGAGCATGGAATTTTGTAAACTCCAGATGTGGAGAAAGGGTCACGGTGGTCCTTCACCGGGCGATAACAATTCCTAAGTTGACTGGTAGGCTTGAAAATGGTCTTGATGTTGTGTTTTTCAAGGAGTTTTCCAATTCGGTCAGTAACTCTGTGTAGGTATGGGTAAGAATACTTTCCCTAATGGTTCAGATGGGGTAGACTTCTGTTCGTTATTTTGGGACCTCCTGGGATAAAGGGCTCTTCTAATTTCTCCTCTAGTGAATCCATTGGCTTCGTTGAATGTCATTAGCAAATTAATGCACATTGGATCAGTTGGATAGAGCGTCATACCATCATGCTAATTATGACGGCTTGAGTTCGAATTCGTGTGTGACGGCACATCCGGGCCAAAATATATCGCTTTAGTTTTCATTTCTTCAGCAGATTTCTAACACAAGTTTTCGCTACAAACGCATTGCAGGATTCTGAGATTCAGTTCTGATGTTGTTAAAATCAGGAAACAAAACATTAATTTTAATACGGTAAATCGTAGTCTAGAAGTAGTTTTTAAAATATTTTGACAAATCAAAAGCGTAAGTTCGAATCATACTTACTGTTTCTCAAAGGTTTTTTTTTTTTTTCGGGCGAAGGGGTGTGGGGGGTGGACGTCACAACTTTAAGCATAAGTCATCAAATTTCTTATGTAAGACACCATTTTAAAGATTTTTTTTCTTTTTTTTACCTCTTTCGGCAAAAAAAAAAAAAAAAAAAAAGAAACAGAAAACTCATGATGGTGACGATTTTTCAAAAAAAAAATTATTTATTTTGTTTCTAATGGGTTTTTCTTGAATGTCCAACTCCGTAGAGAGGGGTTTGGAGCATTTGGTTAGAGCGTAGTGTTGGAAACGCGAAGGTTCTAAATTTGATCCCTTCATGGGTTTTGGTGCGTTTGAATGAGATTTCTTAATGAGTATAGTTTTGTTATGAACTTCCGAGAATATGTAATCTGAAATCATTGCAAGATTCTACTTTAAAATCAGATTAAAAGAAAAAATATGCATTTTAGCATTTAGCATGGTAAATCGCAGTATCAGAATAACATATTTTAAGAGTGTGTTTTTTTTTGGGGGGGGGGGACAGGGAGGGGTCCTTACTGCTTTATAATAGTACAAAAAAAAAGGAATTTTTTTTTCTTTTAGTTATCCAGTGAAAAAATACAAACAATTCATAACTGTGTTTAAAAAAAGGCCAATGTGACTTTATTTCGAAAAATTGTTATAACAAAACCGACTGTTTAATCACCGTTATGAAGTGCGAAAGCTTTGCACGAGTCAGCTAGTGTAAGATTCTTTGAAAACAAGATGAGTTTGCAAATAAGTCAGATGGAATAAAAGGTAATTAATTGGGAAGTTTCGAAAAGTCGCTGTTGATCTGCCTACAGTAATTGTGGTTCAATTAGTAGGTCTGAGCAAAAATATTCGTATTATCTAGGGTTTGGTGGGGGAAAGTGCTGAATTGGATAAAGTAGTCATAAATCAAACAAAACACAATAATGTTTTTTTTTTTTTTTTGAAACAATTTAAATCGACCTCTCTAAACGTACAGTCACAAAAAAAAAAAAAAAACGAAGCATTCTGTAGCATTCAAAGACTATTGACATACGGTAAAACCTGTAAATTTGACCACCCTTGTAAGTTGATTACCTGTCTATGTCAAGCACCAATATGCACCAAATTTGGCTGAGAACTATATAAGAAACCCTTCATAAGTTGACCACTAAAGTACTGCACCGCAAGTGGTCAACTTACACAGGTTTCACTGTACTAATGCCAGAATTGGAAACAAGTACCATGCAGATGTTTTTCCTGAAATTTTGGCGAAGCTAAAATAACCGAAAACAGCATTTCTTCCCTGATTGGGGCTGTATCGATCTGGTTTATCGTCAGCAGAACTTCTTGATAAAACTATAACCCTCTGCTCACTATTTCGCAATCTGGTTTGACGAAAAATCTCGATTTTTGGTTAAAGGTGCAAAACAACTTTCCCTACTAATATATTTAGTTGGAAAAACTATTAGTCGGGTTTATCTATCAAAACACATTGTTTAAGGATGTCACCGTCACTTTACTTGTACGGTCACGAAAAGTCAAAATGAAACACTGGTTTGTATTCGAACTTTTAACAGTAGAGACACGCGTAAGATGCTTTTTTTTTTTTTTTCAGAAATAATATAGTCTACATCGTCCTTTTGTTTAATTGTTATTAAGGGGTCACCTTCATATTAAAATTTGCATCAACTTTGAAATTCTCGATGAGAGTCCTCATTTTTCCTCACATATCTGTGACCATCATCAACATTTAACTTGGCTGTAAAAGTTAAATTTAATTTGATTCCTTAGTTGCTCACAGTTAAATTCAGAAAAAAACCATCAAGTAACGTCAAAAAAAAGTTTGATACTTTTGCGTATAATACCGAAACCACTTTCGGTACAACAAATATTGTTTTTTTATGTGAACTAACCCAACAATAAAAGCGTCAATAACTATACAAAAAATATTTATTTGTATTTCTTTTATGAATTATGAAATTAATATGCAAAAAATAAATGACTCGGAACCATATTATAGTTAAATAGAAAAATAATCTCGAAGAAATGTGATACTCGTATCGAAAATTTCAGCTCGTAGTATTCAGTGGTTTTTTTATGACCTGCTAAAATAACAAATTTTATTCAGGTCCGTATAACTTTGTAAAATGAAACAGTGGAAGTTTATTTCAATGTAAAAAGAAGAGAAAAATTAGCCAACCAAAGAGTGTAACCACACATAATATTGCACTATTGTAAAAGAGTTTTTTTTTTTTCCCCCAGTCACACGTTTCTGGTCGGAGACGGCGACTGGTCAGGAAGAAAATGGGATACATACAATTCAAAGGCCCAGTAACGCTTTACAGTGGGGGAGCCCATGATGCTAAATGTGAATTTACTCGAGCGTCGTGGGGACCTATTGGATTTTATAGTTTAGGTTATAAGAAGAAGAAAACGCTGCATAATGTTCAGCTTTAGTGGTGGGGAACGTGTCTACTGATATTCATAAATGTAAAAAAAACAGCTACATCGACATACTCGAGTGTGTCAGATATTGATAGTTTTGATGCTCCAATGTGTCTCTAATTCTGAAAGCATGTTTATCTGCCGACTTGAAAAAAAAAAAAAAATTCTCGAACGCGTCAGATATTCAGAGGGGAGGTTAGGTGACCTTTAAAAATGTCACCTTTTAAAAGACTGACGTTTTGGAAGTGACGCAAGCTCGTAGGTAGTTTTTGAAAATACAAAAAAAAAAAAATCGTCATACGGATTTACTCGAGCGAGTCAGATTTTTGTACATAAGGTTCAGTTTGATGCTCCAGTCATGGTAGCCTAAAATCTGACGATTATTTTGAGGGGTATTCTTAATCTGACAGCTAGAAGGGGAAAAAATGACTTTTCGTGTTTTTACAACTTTGTAACCCTCTCACACCCTTGCGTTAATCTCAAATCGTCAAACTTTTTAAATGTACACTCTTTAGCTAGTAATTAACCCACCTTATCTTAATCTGACGTGCATCTTTTAATCTGATGATCATTTTTTTTTTACTAATCTGACGGACTGCAAAAAAAAAATAAATAAATAAAAAATATATTAAAACATTCGATCGTGTCGGATTTTTATACAGAAGATTCAGCTTGATGGTCCAGTAATGTTAGCATAAAATCTGACGATTAATTTGAGTAGTATTCTTAATATGACAACTGGGGCAAATTTTTTTGCAACTTTGTAACCCTCCAACACCCTTGTGTTACGCTCAAATCGTCAGATTTTTTTAAATGTATACTCTTTAGCTTGTAATTAACCCACCTTATCATAATCAGACCCGCTTCAATAAATCTGACGATCATATTTTTTACTAATCTGACCGCTGCAAAAATAAAAGTCATATTGAAATACTCGAGCGTGTCAGATTTCGAAACAAAAGATTCAGCTTGATGGTCCAGTCATGGTAGCCTAAAATCTAAAGAATATTTTGAAGGGTATTCTTAATCTGACAGCTAGGGGGAAAAAAACCACTTTTTTTTGTAACTTTGTAACCCTCTAACACCCTTGCGTTATGCTCAAATCGTCATATATTTTAAATGTACACTTTTTTGCTTGTTAATTAACCCACCTTTCTTAATCTGACTCGCTTCAATAAGTCCAATGATCAATTTTTTTTTTGCTAATCTGACAGGCTGTCCTAGACGCATCTACCAGCAAAAAAGGCCAACATCTGTTGTAAATACTCGACAGCATTTAAGGTATCCCCTCTATGTGTATCTGACGCACTCGAGAAAATCTCCAAAAACGCATTGGACTCCCCTTTTAGCAATCTTCGTCGCCGATTTGTGGTAGTTTGTCATGTCGAAAACGGCAGAGTATACGTTTTTCGTGATTCCTGCATTATTCCCTTTAACATAAAAAAATATCAACCGCGCTCGAGAAAATCCACTCAATTTTTTCTTTTTTCTTTTTTACAACGTTATAACCCTCTCACACCCTTGCGTTGCACTCAAATCGTCAGATTTTCTAAATGTACACTCTTTAGCTTGTAATTAACCCCTATTATCTTAATCTGACGCGCTTCAATGAATCCAATGATGTTTTATTTTACTAATCTGACAGGCTGTCTTAGACACATCCACCAGCAAAAAAGGCCAACAATTGGTGTAGGTACTTATCAGGATGTAAGGTATCTCCTCTATGGTTTATCTGAAGCACTCGAGTAAATCCCCAAAAACACTCTGGGTTCCCCTACTACCAGACTTAAATCGTATAGAAAATGTATTGCCATTATAAAAGAAGATCCAGCAATTCCTAATGCAGCTAAACTTAGGGCAGTTTCTTCTATTTCTTGGGAAAACCAAACAATTGATCGAGCTAGATATAACACAAAGAGCCCTCTAGATTTCATGCTGAGAAGGTACACGAAGTCACACATCGTAGAGGCAGTGGCGCAGATTTGAAAGTCAAAACCTTCCCCATTGGCTTTGGTTTTAATTGGATTGGCAATAGCCAATCCTAATACAGTAGTTTATATACATGTTAGGGCTTTTTGAACTCCTTGAAGAAAGTATATTTTGGGTTTGCTAGTGCGTGGAGGTAACTATACTTATCTATACCACCTAACTATATACCACCCGAGGTAACTATATACCACCCGAGTTTTAGGCAAAATGCTCGAATATTGAAGGTTTTATTTTTCCTTTAAATCTATATACTGCAAAAAAAAAAAAAAAAATAGAAACATCCCAGGAAATAATGGTCAGTTGATGACCAGAATAGATAAACCAGAAATGTATTCCGCTAAATGCCTTGACCAAAGCCTAAATTACAAGTAAGAACAAAAAGTTTTCCTTCACCTGCAGCTACTACCCAGTGCAACTGCAGCTGTACAGTAACACATTTCGCTTTCCTTGGAAGCATAATAATTCTGGATGAGCCATCAGCAAAGAAAAGCCGACACACTTAATTTACACTCTCGGTATATCTTTAAACTGGTAGCTAAAAATATTTTTCACAATAGTGGAAAGTCTGCATTCGTGCAACTTGTAGCAATTCAGGAAACTTTTTTGCAAATGTACTTACTTTTTCGGGGAAATAGATGTAAACCTGTGAAATCCCGAAATGTGCAACGGAAATAATCAGTCACGTTTAGGATTTTTTTTACAATGTAACTGCCATATAATGTTTCCTAAACTGATTAAAAATAGATATCTTAAACAAAACCTGAAGATTGTCAGTTAATTACTTAATGTTAGTTCATTATAGTAAGTAGCTCCAGTTATTTCCTCTAAAAACGTTTTTGAATTTAGTAATCTCGATTGCATTTTCCAGTAAACTTTGATCTTAAACCTAAACTTTGAACCTTAAAAATACCATTTTTAATTCGGTTGGAGCCTCTAAATCGCTTTTCACTAATATAGTTTTTTGGCTTGTCGGAATGCAATGAATTTTTATATACAAGCTACTTTTTGTCTCAGGAACTTATATATGAGGCAGTGAGAAGCAATTGATGCAAGTGGACATTTTCAAGTTTTGAGTAAAACGCTTTTAAAGATTAGCTCCTAGGTAGGCTTTCATTGAATTTTTTTCTAAACCATGCTGCAGTGCAGCAACTACCATTGCTACTAGTACCATTTCTTGCCCCAAGACAGAGGAGAGTTTACCTACCAAGTGTACTGGTTATCTCCAAATTTTTAATTTTTCCACTTACATCCCTTTGCTTCTCATTGTCTCATATGTTTCTAAAAAATAGAAGTTCCTAATTGAAAATTCTGAGTTTGTGTTCATTTTACTTTGTATATGAGGCAGTGAGAAGGAAAGGATGCAAGTGGACATTTTCAAGTTTTGAGTAAAACGCGTTTAAAGATAACATCCTAAGTAGGCTTTCATTGAAAATGTTTTCTACATCATGCTGTATAGCAGAAACTACCAGCGCTACTAGTACCATCTCTTGTCCGAGACAGAGGAGAGGTTTACCTACCATGTGTACTGATTATCTCCAAATGTTTAATTTTGCCACTTGCATCCCTTTGCTTCTCACTGCCTCATATGGTTTTTTATGAAAATTTTGTTTATGTACTTCTCAGGAAGATTTTAATTCACGTCGGATAACACCTTTATTTCCTTCCTATCACGTTTAATAGCCGAATAAATAAGAGTTTCTTTTTTTATCTTCTAACTACCTTCATTTCAAAGGTGTGCCATTTCTCTTATTTCGAGCAACACATTTTGTACTTAAAATAAAATTTCAATCAAATCTAAAACAAACTAAAATTTTGTACCCTAGCTGCTTTTAGTCTCAGGAACTCATTTACTCAGCAAAAAAAAACAGGAGTTTCAACTTGAAGATTCTGAGGTTTCGTTCATTTTACTTTGATTATGGTCCCTTATGAAATTTTAATCAATGTACTCTTAAAGAAGACTTTAAATTACGTCGGATGACCTCCCCCTTTTTTTTCCTAGCATATATAACAGCCAAATTATTAAGCGTGTTTCTCTTCTGTTCCCCCTGACTGTACTTTCAGTTCACAGGTGCGCCGTTTCTCCTATGTCAAGCAACACATCCTGTGGTTAAATTCAAATTACAATCAAATCTAAATTAACTAAAAGCGTTCTTAATTTGAACTAAATGATGCGTTTCGTACTCACCGTAAGAAACTGCAAGATGTCCGCTAAGAATATTAAACCAATGTGCATTTAAACTGGTTGAAAACTTTAAACTAACCCATATAAAGTTTAAAACAACAAACTCTCAAGTAAATCATTAAAATCAACATTAAAATCACTTACAAAAACATCCGAAGAAGGCATGAAATTCCAAAAGTGACAATAGCAATCAATGGTACCAGGTGGACATACGCCATTATCTTTCCACCTCTTACGTGATTTTTCTGCAGACTGACTTTCAAAAGTACGAGACCGTCTGCGAGAGTGCCAGCAACAAGAATAAAATTTAAATTTACTTTCCAAGTTTTTTCTTTTTTGTTTACTGTTTTTCTCAAAAAAAGCCGCCTTTACTCCTTTAATAGGCGGTATCGAAGAAAAAATCTGGTTTCGAAACAACATACAAAAAATAGCGTTATCAAAGTCGTAGCTATTGGTTGAACTTGAAGTTGAAGAAACTTAAACATAATTGCTTTTCTTGCTTTGCTGTATAATGCTGCAGAGGAATGCTCGATTCTTATATGGGATGTATATGCAGCTGTAATAGCTTTTTAATTTCCCTTTCAATTTCTGGATTTACGGTTTTTCCATTTTTTAATTCAATTTTTCGTAATATAAACACTTGCGCAGCATGTTTCGTGTGCTATCATCACAAATTGACAATTGTTTAAATATTGTGACATTGATTTTGCACCTATTGTTTTCGCTCAGAGAGACGTGTGAAAATTCTAGACTAAGCCGGGAACGTTATTTTTGATCTAAATAAAAGTTAGACAATATGTACTGTTTTATTGACTACACATACATTTTACTACAATCACTTTTTGACGTTTCTTTTTCTGTCATGTGGCTATTTTGTTTCTACTCTCTGACTATACTCTATATTATTCGATGGCTTAAAATGACCTTATATTTTTAGATGAGGGCTTGAACTATTTTTTTAAGTTGCAAAATGTAGCGTCGTTAAGAAAAAAATCAAGCTATGTTGCAAAAAAATCAAGCTATGTTGCATTCAAACAATTTTAAATATTTTAACTATTGTGTCTATATTATTTTACTATTATTGAAGATTTATGAGTCATTTGAAAATTTATGTCTTAGTCTATAAAGTTATTTTTCGTCTAATTTAACGCTATGCATCATATGTGTAGTGTTTTGCTTAACTATACATATATCTTTCGCTTTTTGACTTTTTTTTTCTGTCCCGTGTGTATTTTCTTTCTACCTTCTGATTTTACATCAATTGATGCCTCAAAATGATAATATGTTTACAGGATGAATAATTACATTACTTTTTAAAGTTGTAAAATGTAGCTTTGTTGAGCAAGAAACAAACTTCGATACTCTCAAAGTATTTTTGAATATTTTAACTATTGTGTCTATATTATTTTACTATTGCTTAATATTTATGAGTCATTTGAAAAATTATTCGGTCTATAAAGTTATTTTACGTTTAATTTAACATTAAACTTCGTGCGTGTAGTTCACTAAACATACAACTTTCATATTTTGATATTTGTGGGAGTACTTCTGTTTTGTGGGTATTTAGTTTCTACCTTTTGATTGTATGTTAATCGATACCTTAAAATGAAGCTATTTGAAAAGATGAAAGACTACATTACATTTTTAAGTTGAAAAATGTAGCTTCGTTGAGCAAAAAAAAAAAAAAAAAAGATTTAATACGCTCAAATAATTTGAAAGTTCAACTACTGCGTCGATATTATTGTTCTTTTGTTTAAGATCTATGAGTGATTTGAACATCCCTAGAATTACGGCAGGGGTCATTTTTATCCTCTGAAAAGAAATTGGCATCGTTGCCTACATAATGGTATATATTTGTAAAAGTTTGTTTAAAATAAACATATTTATAATAAATACAGTTTATTTAAAATATGCAAGGGTTTTAAGGAAATATAATGAAGTATTGGAAAAAAAAAACTTTAAAATAACCTTAAAATAACCAGTGCTACTTCAGTCGCATTTCAGAAACTAGTGGATGATGCTCCCTTTTGTCTTCAAGTTTTTGAAATAATATATTCCAATAACTATTTTCCTGTTTTCTGCTCTGTTTCAGCACTAGTAAATATACTTTGTTTTTTTTTTCCCCTCAAATAGGTCAAAATGACAGCTGCTTACACTTCTAAATATAACCCTTTATTTTGGGGAGGGGTTTTTTAATGCCATTTCCCCGAAAACTTTATATTGTTACGATGACTTTAACAGCACGATGACTGAGGAAAAGGGAAAAGTCAAGGAAATATTAAGCTTTTTATGAAAATATAGCGGAGCAGTTAGCTAAAAAAAAAAATGTTCGGGGTCAAAATGACACGTCCCGTGATTCTACAGTTAAAGTTATTTTTCATCTAAGTTAACGTTAGTGAATGTAGGGTCAGACGGGGCAATTATGGGTCAAAATAATAAACATCTTAATATTTTCCTAAGTATAAAAGATGATGGTATGATTTATTTTGGCATTGAGTAAGCTTACTCAATTTAGAAATTATTGAAATAATCCTTTTAACTAAAATTACATTATTATTTATTTTATTTAAATTAAATGAGTTACCAGGAATTACCCCGGATCGGGGCATTATGGGTCACACATGGGACAAATATGGGTCACCCCCTTTTTTTTAAGTAATCCATGTCAAAAGTAACTAACTATTCTAAATTATCATTTCTTAGCCCACTAAGAGACTTTTTAATGACAAAAAGTTTTATGTTTAAGAAATAAAACATTATAATTGAAATAATTTGATGTTACTCTTATTAGTCGACTACAGTTGGTTATTGCTCTTCGCTCTAAACCTACGATTTGGTGAAGAAATTTGTTTAATATTTGTATGCTACCTTCATTATTCACGTTTCTATGAACTGCAAGGATTTCTCTTTTCTACTTCAATTAACTAGACTGAAAAAAGTACACTTATTTCATTATTTCAAATTACTTATAGAAATGTCTCGCTTCAACAAACTAAAATTTCCGACACCTTATTCCAGAAAATTCATGTCTGCTTTTTCTTTGTCCAAAATGTAAGTTATTTTCCCATTGTAGAATATGTTGCTTATCATGACACACAACAAAGTATATCTGATTTTCAAGTACAGAATGAATTCGTTTATAGCAACTATCTTTTAACATTTTTAAAACAGGATTGTTTTTGCAATTGTGTTATTGCAAATTCTTCCCTCTTTTTGTCGTTGTCGTAAACAATTCCAAAATAAGCTCATTTTCTTTTAAACGCTGTCTATATCAGCTTGTTGAGGTACTTTTATATTTTTGCTAGCAGGGTTTTTCTTATTAACTACATTTGTGAATTCAATTTCTGTTGCAGTTACAAGATAGACAAGCGAGTTTGATTTGTTTTAACTATGGAATTTATCTCCTTATTTAGTGCTAAAGTGATTTGCATTAATTTGTTGCTTATTCTGCTTCTTGATGTGTGCCATAATTGCATGCTGACATAAATTATATTCAAAGCTGAAAGTGATTTGCTAGCCAAAAGGACATGATATTTAAGCAGCAATTGAAGATGATAAAATATCTAATGTTGCACTTGGAGTATTAAAATTTCTTTTTAAGAGAGTGTTTGGCATAGAAAAGGATAAGTTGAAGTTAATACTTATATTATTCAAGTAGAAATAAATGAGAAAAACATCTAAAATATCAGAAAATATACTGACACAGAATTACCCCGGTGACCCAGAATTACCCCGCTAAACTGGGGTACAATTCAGCATACTTTTTTTTTTTTTAAAGAAGAAAAATTGTATGTTGGTATAAAAAGCTTAGACCATTTGCTATTAAAAACCAGCCCCAACAAAATTATTCCTTCAACACTGTTTCACCAACACAAATTTTGAAAAAAATCATGATTTTCGAAGGCAATCTTTTTTTGAAGATGTTTTTATAGAAGTGTGAAAACTGTTTTTTCTCTCTGTTGCATTGTGCTTGACCTTGGTATAGGAAAATTGAGTGTATAAGGATGACTCAGCATGATTTAGTTTTTTTTGCAAAAACATTTTTAAAAGTAAAAAGTTGGTGACCATTATTTACCCGGAAAGAGAGTGACCCATAATTCCCCCGTGAGACCCTATGTGTTTTCTTCACTTTACGTACATCTTTCACTTTTTGACGTTTCTTGTTCTGTCTTGTGGGTATTTTCATTTCGTCTAGCGATCGTAAATTAATCAATACCTTAAAATAAGCCAATATTTTAATAAGATAAAAGTCAACATTACCAGTTTTCCTTTGAAAATATATTTAATATATGCAAATACTGTTGAACATTTTAAGGTTAGGAGCAGACTAGGCTCGGAGTAGTTTTTTTTTTTTTTAAACACTAATAAGAAATAATATTAATGTTTTTTAAAAGCAGAAAGATCTTAAAACATGTATTTTGCTTAAAAATAATCCGTAATATCAAAATGTTTTTTTAAATGGGTGATTTTTCGCAAAAATGACTGAAAATTACCAGTTAGGAGAAACACTGTATTAATAACACTGCAAAAACGATTCAGAAACGTTCCTGGAAAATAATAAGCAGCTGATATGCCCAAGTACAGTCAGCAACATATCTTTCAAACATTAGGGATGTTTTCCGCTAAAAGTCAGCAACCTTTCTGAACAATTGGAATATCTCTTCCGTTAAAGCCTGTCATGCTTCGGAAACCTTCTAGAAATAATAAGTAGGTTTAATACAATTGATTAGAACCTTCCTGGTTTACCAAGAAAGCCTCAGAGAAACCAAGGCCAAAGCTATGCGAGAATTGCAAGTAAGGAACCAAGAATTTCTTGCAGCTATCCAGTGACTCATTCGCTCCCATTGAGAGCTTGGTCACTCAGGATGGGCCACAATCGAACTTAATAGGCCGATACGTTTAATAACACGCTCATTCAATTTTAAAACTGGTAGTAAAAATCTTTTTTCCAACAGTGGAAAGTCTGCATTCGTGTAACTTGTAGCAATTCAGGAAGCTTTTTTTCGAAAATACTTGATTTTACGAGGAAATAGGTGAAAACCTGTGAAATCTTGAAACGTTCTACGGGAATAACCAGTAACGTTTCGGAATTTTTTTACAGTGAAAAATTAACTAGCTACAATTTGCTTAGGGGTTATCACGTGTATAAATGCTACACATGAAACAGATCGCAGGTTAAGAAATATTTCAATAATTTTAAGGTTTATGACAAATTACGTAACTTTGTCCAGAAATTTCTCGAAAATGAATTACCTTTTCGGTTACAAAAGCTATAAATCAAAAATATTTCATCATTTACATAATCTGCGGTCTATTACACTCACAAGTACTTACAAGATATGCATTCCAAATTTCATGTTTCAATACTGAATAGAATTTGCAAAATCATGTTTTCCGTAGCCGGTAGGGTCTGGTGGGGTAAAGTGGTCATAAAATCGTAGGTTTTCAACTTAGGTGGATAATAAAAACAATAAATTCTTTAAACACTTCAACTTTTTTTGTTGTTATTTTACATTGCATTATTAAAGAACACGGTACATTTCATTTCAGGAAAAAAATATTGAATTTAAGTAGTTTTATAACACTTTCATTTCCCTTTGTATTTATGACCACTTTACCCCATGGGATGGGGGAAAGTGGTCATAGCATGGGGTAAAGTGGTCATAGTTTAAAAAAACTGCAAAACCGTTACAATTAACCCTAATTTTTGTATATTTCGGTTATTTTTATAGTTACAAGTATATGTACGAGTATATACGGGTATACACGAGTCTACTATACGTGTCGTGTAGACATGAGTAAACATGTTCATATGTGAATAGATACATATATACATCAGATGCATGCACATGCCTACTCAAGTATATACGTGTATGCACGAGTGTATACACGTATATATTCACGCATGTATACGTGATTACTTATAGAAGTGTATACGTGTCTACACGAGTATATACGTATCACGTGTATATGCGAGTAAAGCGTAGAAAAGAACATCATATGCGTGTTTTGCGCTTGTATCTCGAGTATATGCGTGCATACCTGAGTATATACGTGTACAGTCAACGTATATACGCATATATAAGTGTACATACATACTTATACGAGTATACAGGAGTTAATTCGTGGATATACCCAGTGCGTGTTTGTATGTGTCTACTCACGTAAATATATATGAAAGCACGAGTATATTCGTATGTTTACGTGTAAACACGATTATATACCTGTTAGACGTACATACGTGCATTTACGTGTATACACCAGTACATGTACCCACGTATATCCACGAGTATATCCGCTAATATACATGTATGCTTACAGAATGAATCAAAGATTTTTTGCAAAATCTAAGTGGTGTGAAAGGGGAGGATAAGAAGCAAAGAATCATTAGGAACTTATGGTCGCTGACGCGCTACATGCACAAAAGGTCAGAAACTGACGTTAGCAAAACAGGTTACAAATTTGTTACACAAAAATGATTTTACCCGACATTTTAGTTTTTAAGACATATTTAGAGCAGTTGTTAAAAGTTACGGCCTGTAGTAGTTCTAATACACGCATCGCAACGAAGGTGCAGCGACTGATGAAGGTTTTTCAAAAATCTCGTAATTGCAACAGAGTGATTGCGATGCATGTATTACAGCTGCCGGCCGCAAATTTCATCAATAACTTTAAAATTTTCTTAAACCCTAAAATGTTGTGTAAAATTGTCTTTGTGTAATAAATTTGTGACATGTTTTGCATCCATCAGTTTCTGGGTTTACGTGCATGTAGCGCGTCAGCCTTGAGTTTGATTCTGGATGTTTCTTATGATTCTTGCTTTTTATTCTCCCGTCTAACACCTTTTAATAATTTGACCAAGAGTTTAGACTCACCCTGTATACATGTATATCATATGCTTGTATGCAAGTGTCTACTCGAGTACGTACGCGTATATACGTGTCTCCCTGAGTATATAATTGTTCGTATATATACGAGCTTATAAGCGGGAATATACGTGTATAGTCGAATGTATATCTGTATAGATAAAAAATACTTGCAGGTACCCAAATGCGTGTTTATTGGTGCATTTATGTGAATACGTATATATACGTGCCTACACGAGTATATGCGTATACATACGCATATACTCGTATATTTAGCCCTGTTTATTGTAAAAACAATACTTATTAAGTGAAATTACTATTTAATTTATATCTGCCTTATACTTAAAGATTTAGTGACTTTAGAAGAACAATATTCGTTAAGCCTAATATTATGACCACTTTACCCCATCTTACTTAAATTGTTCTACCAAATTATTCAAAATAGATTCAGCTAACTGCTAATGAGCTAGAGTTCTTGAGACATGTAGGAAGCTTCCTGTGCAGTCAATCTGTTCATAATTCTAACAAACGAAATTTCCCAAGGAAGTTAAAAAAGGTGTTTAGATGTTAAGAATTTTCATATTTACACAAAATATTTTTTTTTACCAAATAAAATTTTGGCAGTTGTAAAATTTTGTATTCAAAATATAGTTTATAAATGCACTACCCTAAAATAAAATTTTCACATTTATTCGAACATTAATTTCCAAGCTATAGCCATTTATTTGAATTATGACCACTTTACCCCATTGACCACTTTCCCCCATCAGACCCTATCGAGTAAAAATTGCATTATTCAAAAAACGTAAGTAAATATTAGACTTAACAAGCGTTGTACTGCAGACACTTAGTATTCAAATGCTTATAACGTGAATTCTGATTCCGGTAGATTAACAAACCAAAAAGTTTTATAATCTTAAAGAATGGTCATTGAACAAAACCATTTTGAGAAAAAGTGAACTATGGTCGAAAATCGACTTTTCAACCTAGTCGGATACCTTAAATTCAAATTTCCCTCTTTGTAACTTGCGAGACATTAATTATAATTACAATATTCTGTAAATGATTTGTTGCTGATATTTTACGAAACTGATACTGTTTACTGGACAGTTTTTAACCTCATTTATACTTGAATTTAAATATGAATGTAAAAAGAAAACACTTTTGGATCTTCGAAATTATAACTTTTTGAATGAATTTCAGTATGATAACAATTTAAAAGCTTCAGATTATTTTTTCACGTGCGCGAAGAAGAAATAATAACTTTTTCTAACTATCTCTAAAATGCAATAATCAAGTAAAAATTCCTTTGTAACTTGTCCCTTTGCTGACTCTAAGAAAATTCTGAAATGTCACACATCATTTTCAGGTAAGTTCTCAGATTTCACGGGTTTTCACTAGTTTATTGTGGGAAACACATATCTTTACAAGAAGATTCCCGTATTGCAACAAGTTGCATGAATATTTGTAAACACACATCTCACTGTTGTAAAAACATTTTTTAGCTACCAGTGTTAAGGTATGCTCATCTTCTTTATTAAATGATTCGCTATCAGCACAACTTTAGCCCTCCCAGACTAACGAAAACGAGCGCAAAATGAAGACTCTTTCAGATAAATTTCACCTAAATACTGTAAGTGTTCACAAGCATTGCAGGCAAATAAGATCAACAATTGCTTAAATTTGGTTGTTTGTTTTAATAGATCGTTAAAATTGTATTTACTATTAAATACTAATATTTGTGTTACATTACATCAACTGTGTGGAGTCGACGAAATAGTATAATTTACTAATTATAACCAGTTACAGAACTTGTTTTATTTTTTTACTCGATCAATTAAACTATTACCAATACACATATGTCAGAAGACCAGCTACAGAACTCTGCACAAACACCTACGGCTAAAAGTGTTTTTTTTTCTTGCGGTTAACCTTTGCCTTCTATTGTTTCTTCTAACAGCGTAAAAAGTACATTATAGTTGAATCCTTGCTTTCATTTTCTTCCTTACAACATTTTCTTAAGTTCCGTTAAAGTAATGACTTGAAATCGATTTTCTCAACAATATTTCTTGAGTACTACAGATAGGCTACTTTTTTGTTCTCTTGCGGTTGTTGAAATGTCAAAACATATTTCCTCTCCAGGTATCTTGTTCTGGAAAAGTTAATGACGTTCAGAGAACATTTTTTTTTGTCAGGAAAAGTTGTTTTATTTGCGAGAAAATAAAATAATAACACATTATTAATGAAAACAGTGTTTGAAAAGTGAGCTATTATAATTAGATAAACACTTTTGAGGGAAACTGTTTTATCGCTTAAAACTTACACCATCTTAAAAAACTACTTTTAGAACCACTCATTTTTTACAAAATCATAAGTATCACTGCTATTTCGTCAAATTTCTCATCCTATTTATAAATGTAGTGTATGATAATGCTGGAATACTATTCTCTAGTAGCATATAGTCTTTGAAAACTTCTGATGCACCAGACCTTATCAGAAGATATCTATGAAGGTATCTAAATTGTGTTGGGAAAACTTTTTTATAGCTACTCGGGAAGTTTCGAACGATTTTTTTATGCGGTGCCTATCCACCGCACAAAAACTGGTTTCGGTATATTTTATGCAGAAAGAGAAAGAGTGGATTTTGTGTGTTAATAAATGGAAAGTAAAATCTTTAAAACCTTACGTACTCGTTCATCGACCATTGTCGTTAAAATGAAATCATTGGGGAAATGACTAAGAATAAATAGGATTTTTTTTTTAAAGAGCTTCAAAGCGTACCGTAAAACCGTAAAACTTTAGACCACTTGCGTGTATTTTTCCTCATATTTTCATTATTCTTTGCCAAAAAAGGTTGAGAATATAACCATACACTACCATATATCTCAGCTGTAGAGTAATGCTTCGAAAAAATTCTAAATTACACATAAAGGTGAGGGGGATTTTTTGTAAAGTGTTAAAAAGTTCGCACATGGTGGTGACAACTTTAGACCACCTAATATTTTCCTTGATATGCACCGCTAAACCGCTCCGGTCTAAAGTTACATAGATCGTTCCGTTCCAATCCCGTACACTACAAAAATTTAAAGAAAAAAAAAGTACTTACTTTTTCCGATTCATAATTTTTTAATACTTTTTGAGTCAATTTCAGGTTCTCTTAAATGATTTCAATTGTGAAAAACACAATATTTTATTCAGATATATAAATATGAACGTTGGATAGTATGAAAAGCAATTAGTAGGTACAGTCATAGAAAAAAAAAAACGATACACTTTTAATTATTCGGCCATTATTCATGCTAGAAGGGAAAGAAATATGTCATCCGACACGGTTTAAAGTCTTTAAAACTACGTAGGTAAAATTTTGATAAGGGACCATATACAAAGTAAAATGAGCACGAAGTTTTGATTTTCAAATAGGAATCCTATTTTGTGCGACATAATTTTGTTTAGACATCAGAATGCAGCCTGGGTAGGAAATTTCATTGCGTTCCGTGCAGTAGAACAGAAGTTATTAACGAAGAACGATTTAGAGACCGTCACCACATTTTAAACGCTACTTTCAAGGTCACGGCTTATCAAGTAACGGAATGTAAACAAAGAAAAGATAGTGATTATCCAGCTCAATTCATGATTTTTTTTAAGTTCTCTTTTTTGGTAATACTTTCGACTTCTTGACATTTCTCGGTTGTTGTAACTTTGCACACGCAAACAAAACTTAGCATTATTTGGTTTTGTTTTGCGCACCATATACTTGCAAGATAACAACTTCTTTTGTATCAAGCACTAGGCTGTCACACCTACGGTAGACCTTCAACCAAGTTAGTTGCTCCAGAGACTGCAATTTTATCCTTCCTGTGAACTGTGCACTCTAGATTCGGAATTAACCGCGCTAGAAGCAGAAGTCATCTCATTGAAGCTGAGGTGCGAACAAACTGGTAGGTAAAGTATAATTATTTGCTGTATGGGGGGGGGGGGGAGGGTTCCGGTCTTTCTCTGGGAAGATAAATTTTCTTTACTCACCAGTTTGTTGGCATTCTCAGCTTCATTGACATGAGATCTGCTTCATCCCTGGATTGAGCCAAGTTCTGGGATGTTATGCCCTCTGTTAGGATGTATCAGAGCAGTCGTTAGTGTATCGTACGGATTACGCGGGCTGTGTGACCCGTTGATTGTTGAAAGTAAAAAATAAAAAAAACACAACTAGTTTCAATGGCATAAAGTTGGAGCTGATTATTCAGAAATTGGTTTCTGAAAAACTTTAATAAAATAGGCATCTTGTAGTTCATAACAATTTTTAGAAAACTTTCGCTTTCTTCTATAGTTTTCAATGTTATTTAAAAAAGAAGAAAAAATTTTGAAATCTTATCTTTGGCTTGTGAGAACGATTTATATGTGAAATGCAAACAATGACAGGGAAAGTAAATAAAAGATAGTAATTGAATTATATAATTAAAACTAACCAAGAACTCAACTTAATCTTACATCTAAAGCAATGTTCTGTTAAATGTTTGACGAAGTAAAAAAAAAATAATAATAATGATAGAAATTAAAAAAAATAATAATAATAATTTGAACTTTTACATCTTGAATTCAAATTATGTTTTTTGCAATCACGAGTGTGTGTGTGTGTATGTAGGTGTGTGTGTTTGTATGTGCGTGTGAGGGGGTATGTTTGTTTGTGTGTGGAAGTATGTGTATGTGTGTAGGCATGTGTGTTTGTGTGTGTGCGTGTGTATGTGTTTATGTGTAGGTGTCTGTATGTATGAGTGTGTGTGTAAATGTAGGCAAGAAAGTGACGCAACCTGGAGACGGTTTTCGCTAGAGGGAGCAGAATGTTGAGGCGGCCGGTCGATAGTGGTGCTGCAGAGGGAGGCGGGGGGAAAATAAAATCACAGGAATTCAAAACTGTCAAGTGAGAACAATAAGCAATCGTGATTGCTCAAAAAAAGTTCACAATTAGCCAAAACAACTACTTTGCGTGCATAATTCGGCCTCAAAGCTTACTGACATTTCTCTCCCAGATCTTAACATATTGAAAATTTTCCAAACACTTTACAAAAAAAAAATAATTCGTAAAAATCAGCAAACTGATCTAAATGCAAATATTTTCTATTGACCCATCTGGATACTGTTAAAGGAGAAATTTCACAATGTCGGCTATTTTTCCAGTGCTTTTTCCTGATTTAGACCCGACAATAGTTTTTCCTTTAAGCAAATTATCACTGAGACGAGCCATTCTACACTGCCTATTGCAACATGACTAGCAAGACAATGAGGTTGTATTGTATGTTCCTGTGAAAAAGTTGTGTATGTTAATTTTTTTTCAAAGTTATTGTTTTACAAAAGGATTATACTGGAATGGCTAAACGCAGAAAAAAAAGTACTTTAAGTGTAGATTTTAATTTAAAATGTTTCATAAAATATTCTTTTATTAGACAATGAAATAGTGTTTCGCATTATTTACATATTGACGGTTGAGCGTAATCCACATAAAACTGACTATTGCAACATAGTATTGTTCTTCTGCAGAGACAGCGAATAAATTTATACATTTAAGAAATTCATAGACGTAACTCTAACGTAGAAAAACCACGTCATAGTTGGTTTGCTTATTTTGTTAAACAATTTTGTTCTTTTTTTAGAAATAAACCAACTTTCATAATTTCTGTTTAAAAAGGTATACGGTCCCCTAAAGTGGGAAAAAATGAATTTTTAAGCATAGCGCAAAAAATGCTGAATATTTTGAGCTCAAGTTTTGGATTCCCGCATAAAAGCTCTTCTAAATTGCTTTTCTATTAAAATTTAATATGGTTTCAAATCTTTTTTTTTTCAAAAAATATTATTATCATTCATAAAAAATCTAAATTTACATTTTAACTTTTGTAAATGATGTTTTTTTATTGGGTCGATACATTTTTTGATATTAAAAAAAAACAATCTTTGCCGTACCTAGTCTAGTTTTTGTGTTATGTAAAAAAATATTAAAATGCGTTTTGACATTACAAGAGGGATTTTTCAAAACCCAATTCTGAAGTAACGACTGGATCGAATTAAATAAAACATTGTATACATAGTTAAAAAAGGATGCTGATCACAAATATGTGATTAAAAAAAATGGGATTCTCGTTGAAAAATTTGAAGTTGATGCTCGTTTTAATATGAAGACGACCCCTTAACAAAGGTTTATTATCATAATTACGTAGAACACATTATTCCTGAAAAAATAACACCTTATAAGTGTCTCTAGTGACAATAGTCTTTGAATACGAACGAGTGTTTCGTTTTTTTTTTTTTTTTTTTCTGTGACTGTACCTACTCCTGGATTTTATTTATTTATTTATTACACTGTAAAAACGATTCAGAAACGTTCCTGGAAAATAATGGGCAGCTGATGTGCCCAATATCTGCAAGTAACATATCTTGCAAGTTCCAGGAATTTTTTCCGCTAAAATTCAGTTACCTTCCTGATATTATCCTGGAAGCTTCCTGAAAAATTCAGAAATCTTCCCGTTTAAAACGGCGTGTCTGTGGAAGTAATATCTTGGCATCATTCTGATTTATCAAGCAAGTTAAAAGAGCATTATTGCAAACATGGCCAAAGCTAGAGCCCCTTGAAAGAGACAGGCTGACTTATCCGACATTTTGGTTCCAAGACAGAATTGGATCCAACCTCGTTTCTAGTATTTATAAATACGTCATAATATTCGCTGGTTGCTAAGTCGTAAAATAATTGATGATAAGTTGAGTAAAATGTCACTTTAGGTAAATTTTGAAAGATAACTTCGTTTACAAATTCAGCTAAAATGTATCGGGAAATGTTTACGGTAATAAACCTCATTTTCATACCTTATTTGTTTTTAATTTGTATTAATTAAATTGTATTCATCCACAGAATAAAATAATCAAACATCAATCGGGCAACACACCTAAAGTTTGGACACCAGTTTTCTGCAATGAGGCTTTTGTACAAATGTTTATTTTTTTCGCCCGATAATTTTGGAACCAAAATGTCGGATAAGTCAGCTCCCCTTATATAGGAGCCTTAGCCAAAGCTATACCAGAATTGCAAGTAAGTAACGAGAATTTTACTTGCCTGAAAATCTTGCTCAGCAATGCAGTCCACACTTTTTCGCTCCCTTTGGGAACTTACTTAATATGGACGGGCCGTACGTGAAGTAAAGCCGATACACTTTATAAATACGCTCAGTTAATATTTAAACTGGGAGATAAAAATATTTTTCACAACAGAGAAAAGTCTGCATTCTTGCGACTTGTAGCAATTCAGGAAACTTTTAGTCAAGAATACTTAATTTTTCCAGGAAGTGGATAAAAACCATTAAAATCCCGAAACGTGACACGGAAATACCCAGTAACGTTTCGGAATTTTTTTACAGTGTAAAGGCATTTTTGTTTATTATTTTTTTACAGGGGCTTGATACAAATTTTGTGTCAATTGGGTAGTTTTGTTCGCTGTCGCAATATTTTTTTTGTTACAAATGACATCGGCAGAATGAGGCCAACATCAAAATTTACCCTTTTTTGCCTTCCTTGTTGAAATTTGGCTGCTCCTGATTTCTTGGATCACCTTTTCCATCAGTTCTGGCGAATATTTGAGGTAAGGACTTCTTTCTTTTCCCTGGATTCATGTCTAAAATCAAAGAAAACCCAAAAACTAAAAAAAACTGCCTAAGACAATACAAAATTGTTCACAAAATATTGACAAACGATAGTAAAAATGGGTGATCTAAAGTTTCAACTCGAAGTCCCGTATTTTGTTTACTTCGAAACAAAGCAATATCAGGATTCGCTGATAAGGTAAATCATCTCAGATACCTAAGTAATAAAGTAATAAACTTACCTTCTGACAATTCATTTGGCAAATATAGGTTTCGAAGGAGACTTTGAGAGCTGAAACAAACATTTCACAAATCATCCCAACACAAAAGAATTTTGACACGAGAATGATAATTTTCTTCACTTCAGATTTCCCCTTACCTACCACTGTTTCTGGCTTAACCAGTTGGATGGGACCCTGAAGACAGCCCTGATTTTTTGAACCAGACCAGGAACCGAGCAATCCCTGGTCCAGCACCTCCAGAGGTATCGTTTCATTTCGAGGACTTTGTGACCATGAACATATTTAACGTCCCCCAGTCACCATTAATGAGACCGGTGGATCTTCGACCAGCGAGGATCGAACCCGGGACCCTCCGATTACAAGTCCGATGCCTTACCGATTAGGCCAGCACGGTCTATGAATGATAACACTGGAGCTTGGGGTAAACAACATAAACTTCGACGGATAACACTTGCGAACCTACTGAATTTTTTAAAAAAGATTTTAGTTTTCTTAGACGACCACTACATGGCACATACTACCAGATTCCTTCAATAATCTAAAGTTGCAACACTGGTCTAAAGTTGCACTGTTTTACGGTATATTTAAAGTTTCATTCATAAAACTCCAGTAGCAAGTTTAGCTTTTTTTCCCGAAATTTTTAAGACAGGTGCAATCGTCCAACTTTAAAAAAGAGAGTTAATTAAGAAAAATATACATTTATTTGTTTAAGTTACGAGAGATTAAGTTAGAGTGTATGTTCCCTTAAAGCCAGTTTTCAGAAAATTAATGGCTAATTTTAATACCAGAAGGAGACTTTCTTTAGAAATGAAAGTTCGAACTGGCGCCTTTCTGATTATCAGCGCGACACTTCAAACAACCGAGCAATTGCACCTTCGTTTTCGAATGCTATTCATTGAAGCAATGTATAATAAAAAAAAGCAAAAATGCTTTTTGCCAAAAACAAAAAAAAGACCATGCGTCTATGTTTTGTCATTAGCCAGCATGTTGCAGCACTTTAAAATTGTTCGTAAAACATGGAATTTGATTAAGGAATAAAGATCCCCCGTAGGAATTGAAACAAACATTATAAAGAAATATTAAAGAAGTTAAAAAATAAGTGATTTTAATTTTCAAAAGTAATACAATTCCCCGCAGCAAACTGCTTGAACCGTTACCACTTGAATGCCAGCACATGTTTTTCTTTTAATAGAACACTTAAAATTCAAAACCAAAACCAGTTGAACTGAGCCCGATTTTTAAGTTTAATATTTTGAACGTAGATAAAATGCATACTCCCCCCCCCCCGGAAGCAGAGGAGTAAAAAATGAATTCATACTAAAGAAGTTTATATTAACTTAAATGTTTTACATCGTATTCGAATAAATAGTTAAAGGTTTGCTGGGTGAACTCGTAATTTCAATTTTGCGTATGATTTTTTTTTATTTATACAAAAGATCAAGCACTGTTATTAGAAAAATCTATGATTCAGCATACAATGAAAAAGTTTTTCTGCAGAAAAAGGATTCCTTTGAGGTCTAAATTTTTAAATCTAATACTTTTTTATGTTTACATTATGCTTAGTTATCTGAAAAGAGACAAAGGTCAAAAGCTCAAAAAAAAAAAAGAAAGAACACACTTCGATTAATAGTCAACTTATCTGAATAATAACTGTAGCCTGAATAAAGGAGTCCAAACGCCAAGTAGCATTTCCGTTGTATTTATTCCTTAGTAGTAGTCTTACGTGTGTTATCTGCTGTATGTTATGAGTATATGTAATGCGTAATATTAATCTAAACTAGCTATAATGTTGGACAGCCCGGCGGGGCCCGAAGTAAGGTTATAGCCGGAGGCTCTAAGGAAAAAAACATATTAATTTAACCGAACAACTAAGCCCAGTAGCTTTATTGAAAAAAAAAAAAAAAAAAAAAACAGGTTAATCGTGATTTTTTTTTTCGCCGAAAGCGACGCAAAAATTGGAAATTTGTATTAGAATTTTGCTTACAAAAAAAAAAAAAAAATTCTGCATGAGAACTACCGCCTGCATCAAGGTTTTGCAACAGCCAGGGGCGTTTCCAAAAAATTGATTTTTAGACCGTAGGTTCATTTTTCTTCATGAGGGGGGAGGGGGTTTCTTCAAGAAATAAGAAAGATCTCGCATACCAACACAAAAATAATCCACATATATGATGTATAAGATAAGTTATTGAAGAGAAAAGTTTTTATTTTTGAAAATGTAAACAATTTGTTATCGCATGCTGCTTGAACCCTTATGCTTAGATGGCAGCACGTGTTCATCATTTAACCGAACGGTTAAATACAAAATTAGTTGAACTAAGTTCGTTTTTAAGCTTAGCGTTTCGAATGTAGTAAAAATGTGACTGGCTATTTATTTTTTACCGAAGGAAGAAAAAAAAAGATATTTTACCCATATCAAGTTGTGAGTAATTTTAATATTTTACTTCGTATTCTAATAAATATCTATAGTTGAAGAAAATGAAAAGCGTAATTTCAATTTGGGATAGTATATTTTTTATTTGTGCAAGGGGTACAACTGTCAGTAGAAGAATCTACATTTCAGTATACGATTTTTTTTCTGAACAAAAAATTATTCAATTGTAGGCTGAAATCTTGAACCTGATACTTAAATTTTCGCTTACATTATGCTTCAGTTTTCTGTCCGGAGCCAAAGCTTTAAAGACAAAAAACCTTACAGTTAAGAACCAGTTTAGCTACAGTTTGCATTAAGTTTTCGTAATAGCACGGAGCGTTTCCATCTGATTTATTTTATTACCTGACTTGTGTTATTTATTGTTTTCAAGTGTTCATGTACAGGGTGATTATAATTAAAGTTCCACTTTCAAAACGCTATAAAAATAAAACCACTGGTCAGAATGACGTTAAACTTCAACGGAATATTATCGAAGAAGGGGGGAACTTGATGGCAGAAGAAAAATAAATAGTTGGAATTTTTAGCAATAGATGGCGCTGTAAGCATCATATTTAATAATGGTCGACTACAAATGACAAATGAATCAAAAAATATTACCTAAGGTGTAAACTATACGTTAAAACTCCGTACAACTTAGCGTGTACGAGGGTATTGGTGTGACACTGTTAGTTAAGTAAGCCCATCCAACACGGAAAGGTCATATCACATCGGATGGGAAAAATTGGTTTTTAATTGTTCTGAGGCCGAAAACCGCATAATAAGCATCAGTAAAAATCAAATCGGTCTTTAATTTTCCTGAGACTGGCGCAAAAGATGTTCAATATAATATACCTCGTTTTCTGTAACAAGTTGAAATCGAGAAACAGCATAAGCATGTTCCAAGACTGATTGAAGTGTTTCCGGGATCACGTTTAGAATGTGTTGCGCAATGCATGCCTTCAGCTCAGCAAAGTTTGCAATCGGAGCACTGAACACAACAGCTTTCAGGTAACCCCATATCCAGAAGTCACACGAGTTAAGATCAGGTGATCGGGACGGCCAGGTCTTTCATTGAGACAGTCATAGTGAACTTCTCAGATGCGAAATGAGGAAGAAAACGTGTTATTTGGCCTTTTTATAACAACTTCAATGAGTCGGGCGTATGACAGGTGTTTTGATTGACATAGTCTGACACTTGCAGCGCCATCTATTGCTAAAAATTCCAACTATTTATTTTTCTTTTGTCATACGTTTTCCCCTTTCTTCGATAATATTCCGTTGAAATTTGAGGTCATTCTGACCAGTGGTTTTATTTTTACAGCGTTTTGAAAGTGGAACTTTAATTATAATCACCCTGTATAATGCGATATTCGCCTAATTTTTTGATGCAGATCGTCCGGGACGGGCCCGAACACTCGATCTTCAGGTTATCGTTCGGCCAATCGAGCCATTCAGCTCTGTCAGTCATTTTAAACTTATGAATTCAACCGAAAACCTCAGTAAAGTCCTTTAAAAAAAAGTTGTTTTTTTGACAGAAAAAACAATCTTTAGACCGTTGGTCCTTTTTTCTTCATTAGCCTGCACGATAAGCTTTAAAATCAGGTGTAAAGCAAATAAATCGATCAAGAAATGAAAAAAATTCAAGTAAGAACAACAAATAGGCTACAGAAGTAATATATGAGGATATTTACTCGGAACATTTCGGCAATGGCGATTTTAGATAAAATTAACAGGAAAATAAGGAGGATGGTCAAAAACATCCCAACAATATATGTGAAAGAAATGCAATGTTGAACGAGCGGTGTGTGGTCGTGAGGTGACCATTTGAACACACATGACATGTTCACCATACACGTGACAAATCTGACTGAATTTCAGTAGCAGACACATTAATTGCTGTCAAAAAACGAATCAAACTTTGAACTTCTCAACTGACGGCGAAATGCAGAATAAAGACTCTATGACCGTCGTCTGTCAATTGACACGAGTGCAGCTTCTTATCACCAGACTGCACTCAGCCGTTGACAGTACACCACAATAAAATGTCCTTAACCGTTGTGCCATCCTTAAATACTCTCTCTATACGATAGGGAGGGAATCTCACTTTTTTAAATGCTCCACGTACATTATGCTGTGCTCTAGCACAGACTGGAATTTTTTTTCCTTGGAGGGGGGGGGATTTTTTTTAACGAATTGATGTTAAAGTAATAATTACAATACAGTTAAATCACTACTACAAAATCGAACAACTACCCACGTGATTATTGAAAGTATACTGCTCACTCTGACTATTCAGAGTAGCCGCACAAGGATAAAATATGGAAGGCAGGGAACCATGCCACCCTACTAGCTGTTTTACTTATATATATATTTAACTAAGGTTATAAATAATAATGGTTGTAAAAATGATTGTCTTGGAAATAAATAGTACTGTGAACAAAAAGCAATGGGTTTCAGAACATTGAATCACCTCTGGTATTTATTGTTGCCTTTTAGTATCAAAAAATTCTCATTGAATTATTGTCCTTGAAAAATATATTTACGCTTAAAAAGACTTCAAATATCAGTGCTTTAAAAAAGGCCAACTGACTCTTTTTTTTAAAAAATAGGAAATGTATGATATTGGAAGCACTTGGGGGTGAACTCTCAATTACATGACTTTTATCTAAAGTTTTAATTCAACAGAGTCATTTCTGTGGGATCCCAAACCGCATTAACAATTGATATTTTCAATTCTACTTTAACACAATATTACAAAACAAAAAAATATATTGCACTTAATGTTTGGGTAAAAGCCATAATCTATAAGCTGTTTGTACTAGATTATCTTGAAATATAATTCCTCATATAATGATTCTAAAAATTCAAGTTTCGTTAATAGTTGCGATATTAGATGAGAATTTATTCCTGTATACAATGAGGTTTTAACAAGAAATACCCAAAATAATATTTTGGGTATTGCACAAAATTAATAAAATTCAATAGCGGAAAAAAAATATGAAAATCTCCCCTTCTCACGATTCCATCGCGTATTCGTGTCTTTGTCACATAAATTTTACATCCATAATTTCACCTCTTTCTTCATTGGAATAAGAATTCCTTAAAACTTCGAAACACTTGTATGTAGTTTTTTTGCAAATTTGGGTTTATGACGTTCATGGTTTTTGCCATTACCTTGTTGTGTGAAGGAATTCATTCATTTTTTGCTAAGATATGTATCGAAATTAATTCGTTAACAAATGGAAGTAGGGCAATGTGGGGCAAAGAGAAATAGTTAAGGTATCTTGCTAACTGGGTAGAGCAAAGTTTTGATTTTCTGATACGGATTGAAAATAAAGTAGTATTTAAAATACAGGAAAGTTACTATTACAAAAGGTATAGGTGCGCAAAAGATATTTTAAAGTATATCGCTATTATTAGAGAAAAATTAAAGTAAAATACAGTCGGACCCCGATTGAACGAACCTCTATTTAACAAATTTAACAATTTAGCGATTTTTTTCTCCGACGAAAATGAAAGCAAAAACCCCTATTTACCGAATAATAAACCCCGAAATAACGAACTATTTAAAAAAATTGTGTTTTTGAGTTAGGAAATATTGGATTGTTTTCTAAATGTTGCATCCATATTGTCCGAAGCAGAAAAATACTTTTTTTTTTTGGAATCAGCAGTTTTTGACGGACGAGGGGGCCACCAACTAATAATAATTCTGATGCTGAAAGCGATAATGAAACTCCCATTAAAACTTACTTTTCAAATCCTTTACATGGCCTGGAAACTAAAAATCTATCTCATGATGCACTCTGCAAAAGACACAGTATTTTTTTCTCTCCATAAAGTCAAAAGAGAACTATTTCGAGTCAAGTATCAAGGAAATTGTCCAAACATCTATTACCCAGTAGTTTTGAATTTCAAGTTAACTAGCGTGTAATAAGTCATGGAATGCTGAATAAAAAGTACAAAGTTTCTGATTATGGATATTTTTGCGCAGTTGCTTATTTTAGATAAGGCAAGTGCATTAAAAATACAAAAATGGTGGTTCAAAAATACATGTAAAAAAAAAAACTTTCTCCTAGATGACAGGACACCCATCAATATTTTTAGACGTGGATAGGAATATACTGGAAAAATTTTAGCTTCCTATTTCAACTGAAAGAGAGTGCTCAACCCAATCCCCCAATCTTAATTAGTATGATGAGGGGGGGGGGTTAAAAAACTACATTGAACTAAAAAAAAACAATGCTACATACTATAATATACACTAATAATATGCATATACATTGCAAGAAAATAATTATTTACAAAAAAAAAAAAAGCTGGTGAAATTAATTTTTCTAAATTTATGACATTTTCTATGGTACGGCTAATGTTAAATTGATGGGTCAGTGAGCACCCTTTTAAAATTTGAGTAAGAAGCTAAAACTTTTACAGCACAATACTATTAGTAAGTCTAAAAATAGGGGGGTGTCCTGGACTCTAGCGGGAAAAAAAGTTTTTTTGAACCACCCAAAAAACTATCCTGTGATTGATTTGACTAATGCCATCTAAAACTGCAGTCTCTACTAGTAATATTTTAAAACAAGAAACAAAAGAAAAATAAGACATAAGTTTGACCGTCATGTGGAAGCTTATGACCTGAGATTCAATTACCGGCAACACCGAGTTGAACATGACAACCTACAACATGATGTTTTGAAAGGAGGTAGTGAGTGAAAGAAAAATTTGGTATGTCCGGATGAGTTTGTGCTTTCAGAGAAGAAACTTCGTTTTATAGCAACGTTTTAAACATCAAAATGAAAAAAATATGATAAGTTTTTATACTGATAATATCACTTAAAACCAGCATTATGTTCTGCGTTAACATACGCTTGGTCTGTTTCAAAAAGAGAAAAAAATCTTGTTAGTTTTCATTGAAGATGGGGATTAGGGTTATGTCCATGATTATAAAAAAGGAGAATCTAACTAAGAATTATAAAACTGAGAAATATGAAATGTTCGAGAAATAATGCCCCCCCCCCTTCTCCCGATATGAATCCACTTTATTAATTTGTGTGGTTATGTATCAAAACTATAAATCTACAACGTAAGCAAGTTCAAAAATATATTTCAAAATGTACGGTGATTTGAGCGCGTTAAGAAAAGAAAAAGGCGAAATTATTGCAAAGTTAGTCAATGATTGCAAACTTACACTGGTGTGCAAAAATTAAGGACAAAGTCGAAAAATTAGCATATCAGCTGAACGAAGAGGCAGATCGGACAGAAAGACCAATCAGAAGATTAAGTAAGGTGATGTACGGTAGCACATGAGCAGATATGCAGGCAGACGTAATGGGGGAGTGTTTGAGTAGTATAAAGCATGTTGTCGGTGTAAGATCAGTATTTTTGGCAAAGAGATTGCACGCCGTATAGCTGTTAAAATCACACCGAGTTGCTGCCTCAGCGAGAAATGGCGAATAATCAATCTGTTAGACGACATCTGGATGCTTTTACCCGAGGTTGAATCATTGGGAAGCTGGAGGAAGGCCGCAGTGTGACAAGTGTGGCTGCAGAGTTCGGAACTGCTCACAGCATCGTTTCACGACTTTGGAGACAATTTCAAACTATAGGAACAGCTATCCGGGGGGTTCGGTAGTGGTCGTCCACGAGGAACCACACCCGCAGATGACCGGTATATTGTCTTACAGGCCAGAAGAAACAGGCGGCAGACAGCGGGAGAAATCGCTAGACACACGACACAGGCGACTGGACGACCGATATCGCGTTTTATAGTGGCCAGAAGACTGCACGGTGGTGGTCTGTTTGCACGACGCCCTATACGGTGTGTACCTCTAACGCCTGCCCATCGGAGAAGGCGTTCTCTGTGGTGCCGGGAACACCGGAATTGTAGAGACAATGAATGGGGACGAGTACTCTTTACAGTTGAGAGCAGATTCAGTCTGAGTAGCGATTCTCATCGCATACTCATCTGGAGAGAGCGGGGAAGCCGCAATCATCCCTCGAACATCATTGAAAGGGACAGGTATGGAGGTCGCGGTGTTCTCGTTTGGGGAGGCATCATGCTTGGTAGTCGTACAGACCTTCACATCTTCGACGCAGGTTCAGTCAACGGGACCCGTTATTGTAACGAGATTCTTCTTCCATATGTGCGTCTTTTTAGAGGCGCTATGGGTCCGCAGTTCCTTTTCATGGACGACAATGCACCATGTCATCGCACAGTAGCTGCCGAACAGCTCTTAGAGAGTGAGGATATTGAACGTATGGATTAGCCGGCACGATCTCCGGATCTCAATCCCATCGAGCATGTATGGGATTTTCTAGGCAGACGCCTGGCATCTCGTACCTTACCACCAGTAACAATTTGGGAGCTTCGATTAGCGCTGCAAGACGAATGGGCAGCAATGCCTCGACAACTCATTGACACCCTCATTCTCAGCATGGGCAGACGCTGTGAAACCTGCCTAGCAGTCGGGGGAAATCAAATCCCCTACTAAAGACCGGATGTTTCTTGCTGGACACCCATCACAGGGATGTTTCGGCCTTCAGTCGCATTGCGCTCCATGCTACTTTTTCAATAAAGCTTCTTTTTATCCCTCTGATTTCTCTTTTAGTAAGTGTTGCTTACATTACACATGTCCTTACGTATTGGGGATCTTACGGTATTAAATGTTTTAAATTGGAAAGCTTTTGTACAAAGTTATGTTGAAAGAACCGTCTCGTCCTTAATTTTTGCACACCAGTGTAGTTTGATGCAAAATGTTTTCGAATGTTTCATTTCGTGTTACTCAAATAAAAGTTTGAAATTTCTCGACAGCCCTTTGGTGTCAGTATGTAAATTTCAACATTTTCAGGTACACTGAGATGCTGAAATGTAATTTTCTTTTGTTGATATCTGAACAACTGACTTGAGTTTAGTTTTCTTTTTTTTTAATTTATTTAAAATTTTTCCGTATTTAAAATTTTTCATGATGACTTCATCACTAAGCTTTTTAAATGTAAGTGCTGTCGCTGAAAAAGCAAGTCTATTAGTTTTAGAGGTGTATTTAAAACGATTTTCAGAAAGAGGGCTTCTACATTTTGATGCATGAAAGACAACGAAACTCTAAATAATTTTTCCGTTTTGTTCTTTCAGAAATTAATCATATAAAATTATAGAGTTTTATCCTCCATCGGAAATACATTTCAAAGCCTGATAAAAAATAAACAAATAGAAAATGAAGCTAAACCAGCGAATTCGAAGGAAAAAATGAGAACCACTAATGAAATAAAAACTACATTTTCTGACCCGTTAGATGCAATAGGCTTTTTTGCTGCCAGATCTTGCTGACGAAAAGGCGGAACTTCATGGCTCTCATGAATTGCCTATTGACTGAATGATTTCATCTTCCCCGAGGTGCAGTTTCTGCTAAGATTGGCAGAAAATGCTCATTTGTTTTACTGCCAGAGTGTTCCAGTTCTTCGACGAAAAGACATAATTACTGAGACACGTTACCACGTTACTGTAGTACATCCTTAACTTTTTTTATACCATGAAAAAGTAATAATTCTTAAAGACTCGAACCATAATAAATACTTATTACAACGAGCCTCAAAGACTTCAATACTTGATTAAAAAGCAATAAATGGCACTTTTTGTTCAATATCCTTACTAATATCTGCAACTCACAGCCAGACTGGCGTATGTCCAAAAATTGTGATTTTTCGTTTGTTGGTGCATTACATTTAATAGCCTATTCTGCATCGAGCCATGTAAACATGTTTCTTTAAAATAAAATCCTTTTAAATTTTTAGCTAGGTTAAAACAGCTCCCGTCCCATCTTTTTTATATGCCAGGAAAAAGTGTTTCTTCTCTGCAATAAAATTATCATAATGTGACTTAGACCCTTCTGGCTCTGAAGTACATATGTTATTAACACAAAAGTGGGTTTGTTTGTCTGTTTGTAATGCATTCACGCCTCAAATACTTGACTGATCATCATGAAATTTCGCGTGCACGTTGTGGGTGCAGATAAGAACATAGGGTACCTTTCATCCAGAAAAACCGAACCGTTCAATTTTGCGACCCAAAAAATGACTTAAAATGACTCTTTCTATCCGAAATAATTATCGTATCGACTCTATTTATTTCATTTAAAAGCCCGTGAAAAATGTTCTTCTCTGCTATAAAATTATCATAATGTGACTTAGACCTTTCTGGATCTAAGGTACATATGTTGTTAATACAAAAGTGAATTTGTTTGTTTGTTTGTAATGAATTCACGCCTCAAATACTTGACTGATCATCATGAAAGTTCGCGTGCACGTTGTGGGTGCAGATAAGAACATAGGGTACCTTTCATCCAGAAAAACCGAACCGTTCTTATTTTAATTTTGGAACCAAAAATGACTTAAAATGACTCTTTCTATCCGAAATAATTATCGTATCGACTCGATTTTTTTCATTTAAAAGCCCGTGAAAAGTACCTCTTTAGAATCTTTTCTTAGTAGTAGAAACTTATTTTCTTAATGTTTTATGGGTTTTGATTTTTATGTAAAGGCTATGTATTAATGTAAACAAGTCAATGGTTAGCAACGAAAAGTATCATAAATTAAATTTCACCAAGTTTCAAGATCAAATTTCATGTGATAAATATAATTATTGTTATGTGATATATATAATTACTGCACCGTTAATTCCGAGCATTAAAAGACATTTTTAAAAATCAAGTAATTAGTAATAAAAAAGTAAACAAAAAAACATCATCAAAAAAAAAATGTTTTAATAATCATTAAAAAAAAGTGGATTACGCACTTCTCCACTAAGCGGGCCATATATAATCCGCTGGGTGTAAGTTTTGCACCACTGTTCTAAATTATTAAGGTATTGAACAGGATGAAAAAAAAACAGCAAATATGATCATTTTTTTTATCAAATATTAAAAAAATGCATAAAGATCAAAATAAAGGTTACCTTCGAAAAAAATAAAATAACCGTTCAGTTACGATTATGCTACAATTCTCAAAATTAAAATAATTTTAGCTGACAAAACATTTCAAACAACTTAAAGAATTTTAAGTAGCACAAATTTAATTTTATATAAACAAAATTACTCACAGGGATCTCAATAGTATTGCTGTTATCAATTTACTCTTATCAGTATTTAATTAATTAATATTCCTCATTATATTTGATACCTGTCGTTTGAAATCTGACAAAAAGAACTAAGTAACATTATCAAATAAATCAAACAAACTGAAAGTTTTAAAATTGTTAAAAAAAAATTACTGTCCCTTATTAAATAATTACTATCCGGTGAAACTACTTGAAGTTAGGACATCAATCACAACTGACTCAAAAGATGAAAAACTTCTTTTTTTCATCAATTTTACTAATTTTATTTCATAAAGGTATTTTATTACAATTTATGCATGTCAGAAAAGTTTTATTTATATGCACATTCTTGGAAGATGATTAGAAACACAGGAACTGAATACATTAAAATCACTCATGAAGTATTTAAGACAAAAAAGGCATAAAGACCCTAGTAGGCAATTTACTTAAATCAAATAGTGTTATTTTGTAAAGAGAAATGTTATTTGAACACTAGAAGTTTTTGGTCAACTAACACCATCAATATAGTTGTTTTGAGTTTCTTTGTAGTTAAAGCAGTATTTACACAAAAAATGGGGATGCACACAATGTCGATATACTGTATAAATAGTTTGAAGAATACGGATAAGCCATATTCAAATAGACAGTTATACTATATCATAATGTATATCTTTTTTTTTATAGCACAGTCATAATATAGTAAATGTTCTGAAAAAATGACAAATGAGGCTAAAGAACAGAAATGACATTTGCGGCAGTAAGAAGCAAAGGGATGTAAGTAGACAATTTCAAGTTTCGAGTAAAACGTGTCTAGAGATAAGGTCCTTAAGGTCCTTGTAGGCTTTAATTGATTTTTTTTTCTAAATCATGCTACAATGTAAACACAATTCAGAAAAGTTCCTGGAAAATAAATGGCAGCTGATGTGCCCAATTTCTACCAGTAACATATCTTACAGAAACCAGGAACGTTTAACGTTAAAAGTTAGTAACCTTTATGAAGAATTAGGAAATCTCCCCAGTTAAAAGCCAGTCATGTCTCAGAAACCCCCCAAAAAAATTTGGTAAGTTTAACGTAATTGATTAGAACTTTGTAGATTTACCAAGAAAGCTCCAGAAGACCATTTAAACCAACCATATCAGAAATGAAAGGCAAGCGAAAAGAAGCATATTCCTTACCTGCCTTTTTTGCCTTGCAAAGCTGCAGCTAATCAATGACTTATTTGCTTTCATTGAAAGCTTAATTACTCTCGACGAACCGTGATCGAGCTAAAGCAGACACACTTAATAAACACGCTCCGTCAATCTCTAAACTGGTAGCAAAAGTATATCTCACAACAGTGAAACATCTGCATTCGTGCATCTTTTAGCAATTCAAGAATTTTTTTTACAAAGACACTTGATTGTCTCAGGAATTGGATGAAAACCTGTGAAATCCCGAAATGTTCTACGAAAATAACCAGTAACGTTTCGAAAAATTTTTACAGCGTATATAGCAACACCTATTAGAGATACTAGTACTGTATCTTGCCCCAAGACAAAGGAGAGGTTCACCTACCATTTGTGCTGGTTATCTCCAAATTTATAATTTTGTCACTTACATCCCTTTGCTTCTCACTGCCTCATTTTACCTATATTTTAGTATTTAAAAAACAAATCAACGAAATGAAAGTAAGACATATTTTTATTACTCCTTGTGAGCATTTTGTGCGAGACATAGGGTAATTGCACCAGTAACAGACATTCATAAGTTTGGATTTAAATAAGTATTTTAGGCGGATAAAACTGATGTTGCTTTGGCTCATGAATACGGCGCAACCATCTAGTGAAATCAGAGTGAATTTTATGAGCCAGTTGGTATTTTCAAGGAAGTGATGGAAGGTTATGAACAACCACTACGAGGTCAGCTATTGTTTCATGTTCATTTGAATTTAATGATGCTTTAGTTTGAATTTTTCATTGAGCCAGTTGGTATTTTCAAGGAAGTGATGGAAGGTTATGAACAACCACCACGAGGTCAGCTATTGTTTCATGTTCATTTAAATTTAATGATGCTTTAGTTTGAATTTTTCACATTTTAAAGATAAAAAGGGGATTTTGTTCATTACTCATCCTTTTCTCTTCCTATACGTTGCTGGTTTTCATCAGATTTTTCTGTGTCTGTTTCTGGGGGGAAGGGGGTCGGAACTTTTTTTCAAAATTGAGCAAATAAAAATAGAACTAACTAATTCAGAGGATCCAGAGGCAGCCAAATGTTAGATTAGATGTAGTTGCATGAGAGAAAAATAGTTTAAAAAGCTTAAATGCATTAAAAGGCTCTGAACATTGAGTTGGCCTAAGAACGATGCCTTAAGCATGTCTGTTACTGATGCAGTTACTCTATTTGAGAGAATTAAGGAAAAAGTTTAAATGAAACATAAGAAAGGTGGCTGAAGTTACCGAACTGAGAACATACCTATATAACTGTTATAAACTTTTGAAAAATCAATTTAAGAAAGTATCTTTGATAGAAATTCAGAAGTTAGAAAGTTCATTCAATCTTTCCAGATTGTTCCACTCGAAAGAGATATTCTGTTTCATCAAAACCTTTTATTGGGTGGTGAAAAAGCACTAACAAAATACTGAAGTTTCTTATTTAAAAATAGAACAATCTGTAAAGTTCCTGCAATCGAAAATCTTGTTTCAGTGTCTAGGGAGCAAGGGTTTTTTATTTCTTTCTTTTAAGGTTTTGGAACTATTAAATTAACCTTAACGTTTTTATTTTTTCTTGTTAAGTTTTCTTTAGAACATTAATGTATTTTTCAATTTTCTTTCTTACTTCAGTGATGGCGTGATCTTAATCCGAAGCTCTGTAAAGTGGAGGCTTTTGGAAAAACTTATTAAAAATATATAGGGAGTAGAAAATCAAGCTTTGTTAAAGTGGGAGTAGCAAGAAACTGTTTCTCCATTTTGATAAAGTTCTAATCTTATAGTAAAAAGAACTGAACTTAATAAGCTATAGGAAAAGAAAAATTGTTTGCGACACATTTTTCGTTTTCTTTTATCCTTTTTTTTTTTTTTAAACGAAACATACGAGGTGTCAGTAACTACTTCATAAAACAAATACGAAAATTGCATGCAAAGTACATATTATTTGCCTATATTTATCAATAGAAAGTTGAGTGGGTTTGAGAGTAGTACCGTGGCTATGTATGGTTCCTAAAATCAAAATCCTTCAAAAAAAAAAAAAAAAAAAGAACAGTCGTTGAAGCATGGTTCAGAAAATATCTAAAAGGAATGGCTTGCAACTAACGAAACTCAATCATAAGACGCCTTACATGTTTAAATGTGGAGTACTTAAGTCTCACTTAGCACAGAATGCGGGGAAGTCTCTTCTTGAAGGCATCGCCACCATACAGGATCCCCAAAACCTCTTCAATTGCAGTCCCTGATTTCTGTAGCTTCTCAAGAATTGAAAGTGAATTAGCTGTTCCGTCTTAGCTTGTAATTTTGCCTTAGATATGGGTCATTAAATGCTTTAGAAACCTTTCTGTTAATTTAAAAAGGTGTCAGCCTGTTACTATATGCATATCTGAATTTCTTTGCATGGTTCCTGAATTACTCCGGAAATCGGACTGACTTTTATTATAAAAGTTTCTGAGTTCTTCAGAAAAAAAAATCCAAGGTAATTTTGTGGAAGTTTAGACTTATAGCGGGAAACTGCTCCCTGTTTCGCCACATATATTACTATAAGGGTATTTCATATACTTTCAGAAATGTTACTGACTTTTAGCGGAAAACGCTCCTGGTTTTTGCCAGATATATTACTGACAGAAATTAGGCTGCCCATTATTTTCCAAGAACGTTTCTGAATCGTGTTTACAGTGCAACTCTAAAATTTTCGGATTGAATTCCAGAAAGCTTCATGAGACAGAGAGAGTAGTTTACAAGTGTAACTATTAGTTAACGAATATGCGTCTAATTCGCATTCACATCCTGGCGAATCTGCATAGTACATTTTAATATGGAATGAACTAGTTACCGCAACTTGAACTGCAATGCCCTTGAAAAAGATCTTTGAGGGCAGCGGCTATATTCTTTGGCGGAAGTTCGATTGCCTGAGCAGATATGACGGGGATGGGACGATCACACATCCCTCCATGTCCTTGACAAGCACTGTGACTCGGTGTTAGATGCAGGGAGAAATCTTTGCTCTCTAGTTTTGCATTTTCCGGGATGCAGTTGATCCTAATTTCATTTTAATGGGCGATGATTCGAGGCCACATCACAATCGGCTGTAACAGAGTTTTTTTTGCAAAGTGAAGACATTCGCCGTATGAGTATAACTGACACCTATTCAGACCTTGGTCCTCTAAAGCATTGCTTCTTAATCTCTTTAATACTTATGACCACTTAGTACCCTTCCGATTCCTTAGCGGACCATATACGATAAAGAAATTAGATTCACAACAATTATGCGAAAGGAAATTAAACTAAACGTTTGCTTTAATATATTAATTACAACCTTAAAACTGATATAGATTAACTTTCACTAGATTGTTCGTGGACCGCATGAAAATTGCGGACCATTAGTGATGCGCGGACTACGTGGTGAAAGTCAGTGCTGTAGTGCTGTAGAGCACGTCTGGTACACTGATTTGGGGAACTGCAATTTATGTTTTAGCTCCTACACCCATTCAATGACTTAAACTAGCGACGAAAAATTAATGAGAACAATTAGAGGAGAAACTCATAAACTTTCCTATATCTAGTACAAAATTAGTGCATGAAGCCTTTACATTAGTAAGAGGATCTATAGTAGTAAGAGTAATAGCCCCTATGAACTCACTTTTTATATCTTTTGATTCTGGAACCAGGGTTCCATACCATCAAACTCTGATTGAGTGTTTCTATGATCATGTGTGTAAGTAAAAGTGCTTATTGCATTTTTTTTTTTTGTTTTTGTTTTTGTTTTTCGTAAATACCACTTACGAAAAATAAAAAGTGCTCTCTGACATATTATAATTCTTTAGAGTTTCTAAATGCCGAGAAAATACCATAGAAACAAAATATGATTTAATCATATGTTTTTTAATGATTTTACCTCTGATTTGTTTTTTCTTTTTTTGTTGAAAACATTGACTCAATTTTCGGTCAACTTTTCTTCTTACGATTTTTGATATTATTTTCAGCTAATATCTGTACTCAATATTTCTTGGGTTAAAATTATTATATTTCTAGAAAGGTGATGCGGGTTTTATAGTAAAAGCAATAGCAACGAAAACCCAGTTCCTTTACTCAGCATTCTTAAAAAATCTCTAAGCTTAATAGTTTTTAACATTAGAAGTTACATTTTTATGATTTAATAACTGACACTATTAGGTCCTCTCTTGTACGTTGTTTGAAGCTTTTCAACTTTTTAATAATCTTATAAATAGAATGAAAGGAAATTAATCTCATAAAAAACGAAAGTAGCATACACAAATACACTTAATAGAAACAGAGAATCAACTGTCATTTTAAACTAAAAATATGTTTCTAGATATCGTAGGGGTACAGAAGATTTGTTTTCGAAGCATCGATTGAAAATAACTTAAAAATGTAACTATGTTTTCCTTTTTTAGATATATTGACTGAAAAATATATCCATTCTTGGTTACCTCTCGTAAACTCTTATGAGAATCATCCTGAATGTCCTATAAGGAGAAACTTTCGATCTTTCTTTGATGAGCCCGGATGTGATGTTCGATTGAATGACTAAACGTGACAAAACTCGATACTTTTCCTTGACATTTTGATGATGCGTTTAGCGATTATCCAACATGTTCATCCATTTGCTGAAAGTAGTAAAAAAAATGAAATTTCTGTTACATTGGAAATGAAATTTTTCTAATGCTTTAGAGATTTCCTTTATATAAAGTGTTTAACGATGCAAAATAATGATATTTTTCCTAATCAAATCACCGGTCGTTTTAGTCACCATTCGTTGAAAAAACAATTCTAGTTGATTTCACCTATTGTATTTGTTAGACCTATTTTGACTCAGACGTATTATATATGTTTTTCCGATTTAGAAATATTTGAAAAAAATATGATTACACAATTCATACAAAACATTATATAAATGGAATTCCTAACAATTTTCCAGGATTTTTTTTAATACTTCCGCGAAACTAATGGAAATTTTTCAACGGCCAGGTACAGGCGAGGATAAGAAAAATCACAGTTCGGACCACGATAAGAAAATATATTAAAAGTTGCTGGAAGTAAACGGGCTGATAGCGTGCCTAATTTTTCCCAGTAACATATGTGGGAAAAAAAGGAAAGTTTTCTGGACAGTAATCAAAGGCTTATAACTCCGGTTCTGCTGGACGAATCCTAAGGAAACTTCAAATATATGTCATACAGATAATGCGGAAAAGATTTTTTACAAAAAAATATAACATGAACTTAGGACGCCAGGTGACAATGTAACGACATTAAAAACGAGCTGATGTGTGCATTACATGACTTCCTTTTACTCTAACTTAATGTCATTTCCCCATTACTGGCAATTTTAATGTGATTCAATAGTTTACTCTCTAAATATCACCAACAGTGGCCAAATTGAAACCAGATTAAAAAAAAGAAAATCACCAAACTTGTCGCCAAGTTAGTGACAAAACTTGGCGACCAAAATACTGGCGATTAATTGCCAAGTGTCCGCCAAATTATAACACAACTTCAGTTTACATCGAAATTAACAATGATTTCCCCCCAAAATGGGGCAAAAGACCCCTATAGAAACACTCGAATGCAACCAAAAAGGGAGATGCACAACTAGACTCTACTAGGAGTCTACGTACCGAATTTCAACTTTCTAGGACATACCGTTCTTGAGTTATGCGACATACATACGCACATTCGCACATACGTACACAGACGTCGCGAGAAAACTCGTTGTAATTAACTCGGGAATCGTCAAAATGGATATTTCGCGTGTCTATACGTTCTTAGGCACTTATCCACGTGTGGCCGAGTCGGAAAAAAAAAACTCAACATTCATTCGGGGTGAGCAAAATGGAAATTAAATCCGATTTTTGAGTGAAAATTTTTTTGCGAATACAATTACAATATTTCCTATTTTGTAAAAGGAAGTAAAAATATATTTAAAAAATAATCAGATAAAAAATCAAAGAATCTAATGTTTTATTTATTTACACAGTTATGCTGTCTATGTTCACACCTTGCTGAACAACAATACTATATTGAAACAGTACCACTGCATTGTCAATGGCCTCTCACAACGTATCAGTAGGGATGAGAAAAATATTGGCGTATATATACGGATCCTAGTTCTTAAATGCACTTCATTGTTATACTTCTTTGATAAGCGCGATGATTGAGAGAACCAGAACAACCAGAAGTCACAAGGATTGGCGGGAGAACCTTGCTAGGCAGGCAATTGGGAAAGACACGAGATGAACCGTATATCAGGAAAGTTAGTTTGAAAACCAGTCTATACTAGTGTCGGATGATGAGCAATAGGGTTGCTTCCGAAATTTTAAAATTATTTTTTTTTCTGAAAATGCCTGCTTTAAAACATAGGATTTAAGAATTTCTTTTTTAAATAGTTTGACAAGTTTAATATTTTTTAAGAATTATTTTAATCGATGTGCAGATTGAAATTCATTTTTTACGTTCTGCACATGACATCACAAGTAATGAAATGCCATGCACTGATGCCATCAGCGCACGGTGCAAATTATCATAACTTTTTAACGCGGATGACAATAAAGCGGAAACATTTAGCGCGACAATGGAGTAGTGCGCCAAAGTACACCACTTGTGACGTCATAATCACCACGCTTTATCTCCAAAATTGGACATTTAAAAAAATTAAATAAATATTAACTATTGGGAAAATGAAAGTTTTTTTTTTTTCGGCTCCATGATATTATTTTTCCTTTTTTTGCTTATTCTATTAATTTCAGTGACTAAAAGTAGTACTTTTGACTGAAGGAAACAACCCCATTGCTCCATCACACGGTCGTGGCGGGACAGTCAGTTTGTCTTATCTGAGTGCTGTCGAAGCGTTACACTTATTCTGGAAAGCAAGATTGACGATTAATGTGCGTACCTCCTTGTACAGAAACGTGTTCACTGACGATGAATACTTTCTTTTAACTATAGATTTCGCCTTCATAGAAAAAATAACGTTAGCTACTCATTGGGCCGTGGTAGTCCGATCGGTAGAGTGTTGGATTCGGGGCCGGATGGTCCTGAGTTCGAACCTCGATGGTCGAAGATCCACCGTCGTCATTAAAGGGGACTGGGCGACGTTAAATATGCTCGTGGTCTCAATGTCCTCCAAGTGAAACGATACCTCTGGGGGTGCTAGCACCAGGTAGCTATTAGCTCCTGGACTAGTTCTAAATTCTCATTAACTGTTCGATCCGGTGATGGTGCTGCCATCTATTGGTATAAAAAAATAATGGAGGCAAGGCAATTAGTATGCAGTCCTCGGCATAGATACAGTTGTAGTCAGTTGTGACTCGGAATCGAAATCGAAGCTATTCATTGTACACCATGTTTTTCCCATCCCTACTAATACGTTGCGCAAGGTCGTTGACAATGCAGCATTACGCTTTCAGCATATTGTTGACCGACAAGGTGTGGAGCACACAAAAGTGCGTAAACAAATAAATCATTTTCTTATTCTATGATTTTTTTTCGAACATTATTATTTTCTTTTTATGTAGCTTACGCGTCATTTGCCGGCGAAATTTCAAACGACATGTTTCATAAAAATCTCGTCCGCATGATCTACATAAAACATATTTGAACTTTCATTCGGATCCGTTCAGTAGAACAGGAGTTTTAAGCCTATGATTGCTGTCAGTTTAAATTTAACCACCCTGTATTGAAAAATTGAGAAACCTTCCTAAAAACGCCAGTCAAGTTTCTAGAATGAATCAGGGGACAGTAAAAATAGACAGGCAAGTAATACCAGCTTAAAACCTTTCTGAATTACGAGGAAAGTTCTTAAAACTAACATGGTTGGAGCCGAGGCAGAACTGTAAGTCAGTTCCGAGAAGCTTTTATGCTTGTAAAGCTACTGTATTCAGAAACGAAATTTCACCCTTGTTTGGGGCGAAGACAACATGGAAAGACTACATCTGAACGCAAGACAAAACTACTAATAAGGATGCTGACTATATCTTTACACTGGTAGCTAAAACTATTGAAAAAAAAAATAGATCTTATTCTAACGATCTTCTCCGGAGACTTTCTATTATTATCTACAAGACACTTTAAAAAGCATCTTTGAATTTTATGTCTGTCGAAGGTCTTAGTTGACAGGTATAGGGGAAAAACCCCGTTAGTCAGTTTTTATCAAAGAAACGTACCAACTTTGCATTTTAGTCGTTGCTTAAGTATACTTTTAGCCCATTTAATAACCATTTTCTCATAATTTTGCCCTTGAAAATAGGCGGTGCTGAAGGAAAATCACGTCAGACAAACATTCAAAAGCATTTTTCTCAAAATTAGCTTTTTTTTTTAAAACTAGCATTAAAAAGTGATAACTACATGTAATAGCTTGAATTAAGTTGGAAAAAAACCAGTGATTAAATGTTTTATCTATTAAGTACAACTTTAAAATTATGAACAATACTCCCGAACTTGGTTGCAAAAAAGATTAATTATTTTTCAAGCTTTTTTGAGTTTAGGTTCTTGATGGTTGACTACAATCGATTGTAGTAAAATCAGTACTGTCAACTTAGTTATGCAAGTCGAGATTTGCTTTTAATTGATAAAGACAGTTAGGATAGAGTTTAGAATGCAGAAAGAACTTTTAGAATAAAGATAGACCTTCATAGTTTATTCATTTCATAATTATTTAACCGATAGTACTTTCGACGTGCTAGTAGTTCCCCATTCCATAACTGTATATATTTTCCACGTAAGGAGGACTACCTGTAAAGTAAATGAAATGGACTCGTTCATCTAGTTAATGGAGGAAAAATAGAAAAATATAATTAATTTTAAATTCATCCATTGTTGAGTCAGAGTTGCATTTGATGTCTCCAGCTCACTGTTTCGTCGCCATTAGAGTAACAGTAAGATATATAATCCCAGAAATAACACTAAGATATCTTACTGTTGAGAGTCTATGTAAAACAGATATCTTATTGTTTTACATAGAGCAACACTAAGATATCCTACTGTTGCTCTGAGACGACGATTTAAAAAACACGATTTTTCAATATGCGATTAAGAAATTTATCAAATCTGAAGAATCCGTTTGCAATACATATTCATAGACATCATTTCAAACAAATTTCTTAGAATTAGAGATTCGGTAACGTTTCTAAGAGCCGCGTGTGGACCAACTATTGTAATAACGGCTTGCCATGTTTGACCGATCGGATTTTAATAGCAGGTTTATCTTAGTGAGCACAGTTTTCCCCTGATATCATTGCTTGTGGAACCTCTAAAAAAAGAAATGGCTGCGAGGTTGCGAAGTGTAATCTGCGAAGCAGCAACCGTTCTTTTTTTTTTTTTTTTTTTTTGTTCAAAAGTCATAATTTAAGCCTTGCAGCAACTTGCCTGGGTAATGCTGGGTCAGAAAATTCAATGAAGAATTAGAGGGCAGGAAGGTTTCTTTCTGTGCAATGGTTGATGCTCTTCCCGGGAATCGAAGGTAAGCTATAATTTAATTCTCTTTTTCATTTTGCGTAGTGCAGGTGTGCATTAAACAGTATTTTGAAGTTAAATTATGCAACTGGTGCGAATCTTGTCGTGAATTCGAGCAGCTCTGTGAAAATGAAAAAATATATTTTATTTATTTTTTTGCGTTGAAAATGTTTCCAACGAAAGCTTTTCCAGCTTCATTGGATGAGTCGACTAGGATGGGCTGAAAGCGATGAAGTTAAATAAATTGTTTTGGCATGGAAGGGGGGATAGATGTCTTTACTTATCTAATTTAAGAACACACACTTTTGATCTGATAGCAGAAAACTTAATGGGGCGCCAGTCTCCCTTATTTCAAGTTTGTAGATTTTTTTCAGATTTTCGTTTTTCAAAGTAAATATATGCTCAAAAGTTATTTAAACTTTTTGATGAAAATACCAAAATAACGTGTTTCCTCATTTAAGCAGTGAAAAATTTTTTTTAATCAAAATACTTTTTCATAGGGTTCTCGTACCCCCGAATTTTCCACTTTTTCCAACTTTTATCCTTTATTGTAAGCTTGCATTAAACTATATAATTTCCTTAGCAATTATAAAAAATGGTGTTTTTCTCATTTAAATTCAGTTAAAAACTTTGGACTTTTCAAACTAAAAAGTCTTGGGGTATCCAGACCCCAATGTAACTTTGTTGAATTAATCGTTTTTTTTTTTTTTTTTTTTTTTTTTGTAAGTAAACTAAACATGTGTTCAAAATAAAATGGGAATTCCTTTGATCTTTAAAGGGCTTTTTTGTAATTCTCCTATGAATCAGTCGTTTTTTGCAATTTTTATTAAATAAAAGAGTAGTGTGAGTTGAATGTGCATGGGGAGGTGGGGGGGGGGTGAGCCTATTTCACGCATGACGACTACGACTACCAAGAAACTAACTGAAACTCATAAACATGACGTACTGTTTTTTCTAAAAGGAATTTTATCTTCTTTCTGCATCTCTCTGAACCTCAAGGATATCATTTTTTTATTTTTTTTTTTCAACACAAAAATATTAATATTACAGCCATTTGCAACAAGTTTTACAAGTATTGAACGCTGTTGAAATCCTATTGAAAATGGATAATTAAAATGGAATAATTGGAATATCTGAAGAAAATGCTGGGAAACCACTGTTTCAGGAAATGAACTAACTTTACGAAATGTCTGAATTTGTTTAGCGGAAAAACTTCGTGTCTAGAGAACTAGTCAGGTGACACTGGTGGTCAAATAAGCACAAACGCCCTCTAAAATCATCCCCTCCGCCTGATATTTTCAATTGTTCAGTCGGCGCCATGACACCGCCTCTCCTTTTTATCGTAAACATCCCTGAATTTACGATGGTTATGAAAATTATTGAAACAAAATATGTTCAACATGGCGGCCATTATTTTCGTCTATCTTCCGGGATCGCAAATTGGTTATTGCACAATGATCGCATAGTACTCTGGACAGTTTGAACATATCCTAAAATGCTGTTTTCAAGATGTTACAAGATTTTTTAGATGCCTCCAAAACTGAAAGTCACACGGATGGAGGTTTGAGGATCGGGGATAGGCTAAAAGCACGAAAGTGGCGATTTTTATCACATGGTGTCTAGTCTTGAAAGTAGGTGAACGTTTTCCTCGTTTTGGAATTTTCCGATCGTATGTTGAGGTTAGTCTGTCGGTCGGCCAAAATTGAGCTAAGTATGCTTTTTTTTTTTTTCATTATTCCAGAATTATTGATGACAATTTCAAAATAATTATGCTTAAATAATCAAATATCATGTATTCAATGTAGCATTGCTGATACAGATAATTTCAACAAGTATTTTCACTCTGTTTTGTTTTCAAGTCTCAGTTTGAGTTTCAACAATCATTAAATGTACATGAAATTTGCATTTTTTTTTTAATTTTAATGTTGGTTATATTATCAATCTCCAAGTTTATTTGTTTTCTTAGGAACTTTCATAGTATTAATTTCGATAACAAAAATAATCTTTTTTTTACTCCTTAAGGCTGGAAAAAACAGCTTTTGACTCATAGTTCTATTGTAAAATATAAATAACTCATTTTTTAACGTCGCAGTTTGATTGTTTAAGTTAAGAGCTTTTAGACGTTCAACAAAGCAATTCTAGTAAATACTCGCATTATAAGAAATACTCGCAGTAAATACTCGCATTATAAGAGCTGTATTTCACAGCTCAAAAAAATGCTTTTGAAAAAATAGACGCCCCTTGTTTTAGTTGAGCATAGAAGCCGTCTGTAGAAATACAAAAAAAAAATAAAGAAATAAACAACGCCCCACTTGGAAGTTATTCCTTAGTTCAAATATCAGACTTTTTTTTTAAGTTTTAGCAATTGCAAAACGTGTTTGTAAATTGCCAAAGCAATACACATTTCTAAAATATTGTCTAGCTCTTTGAAGGCATTAAAAACTGAAAAATAGAACTGTCATCAAAATGCATTTTCGCAGAGAAGTATAAAATACCAATAACACTTTTCAACTTAATTTTTGAAGTTGATGAACAATAGTATTCAAAATGAAGTGTCGCACTGTATAGTGAGCATTATGTTTCATTTTGCTGTTACATCTTCGCTTATAACTTCTTTTTTCTTCTTTCAATATGTTAAAATAAAATGACTCTGAGCTTTTATGGTCTCACTATTAACCGATTTAAAAGAAAAATGGTTTGTCTGGCAAGAAACTTTTGTTCGAGCTAACAAAAAAGGGCTTTACTGTCGAGTAAACTAAATTAAAAATGGGTTATGTGACCTAATTGGATTTTCTGAAATAGTTTTTTTTTGGATCAATACGTAAATAAATTGAGGAAAATCTGCTATGGATTATCCTCAATCGATTTTTAAAAAATATTTAATTCGATTCTGTAAGCTAAAACTTATAGGCAAACAAACAAATCGAAAATATGTCAAGGATGTAAATGAGCTACTCTTTGCACTGTAAAAACGATTCAGAAACGTTCCTGGAAAATAATGGGCAGCTGATGTGCCCAATATCTGCCAGTAACATGTCTTGCAAATTCCAGGAACTTTTTCCGCTAAAATTCGGTAACCTTCCTGATATTATCCTGGAAGCCTCCTGAAAAATTCAGAAATCTTCCAGTTTAAAACCAGTTGTGTCCGTGGAAATAATATCGTGGCATCGTTCTGATTTATCAAGGAAGTTAACAGAGCATTATTGCAAACATGACCAAAGCTATTCCAGAATTGCAAGTAAGTAACGAGAATATTACTTGCCTGCAAATCTAGCAAAGCAATGCAGTCCACACTTTTGCTCTCCCATTGGGAGTTTAATTAGCATGGACGGGACATACTTGAAGTAAAGCCGATACACTTTATAAATGCGCTAAATTAATCTTTAAACTGGGAGCTAAAAATATTTTTCACAACAGTGAAAAGTCTGCATTCTTGTGACTTGTAGCAATTCAGGAAACTTTTTGTCAAGAATACTTAATTTTTCCAGGAAGTGGATAAAAACCATTAAAATCCCGAAACGTGACACGGAACTACCCAGTAACGTTTCGGATTTTTTTTACAGTGTGGAACTTGACTAAAAGGTAGAGTAAGTTAAGAAAACTTTATTTACTAAAGTTCATTGCTATGACTTCAGCTAACTCATTGATGACTTTCAGCACAATAGTAAGCGTTTTCTACTCAGAAATGTTGTGTCCCCCTTGTTTGGAGGTGCTTTAAACACGTGTAATTTGTCTAAGGAAAGTATTGAATTAAAGAAAAATCTGTTCAAAAAAATCTGTGTTTCATATTTATTATTCCTTTTCTTTTTTGTTTTTTGTTAAGAAAGGTTGATGCAAAAAAGAATTGTACCTTCCTCCCGACCGCTTTTTCTGTTGGCTTCGAATAGGAAGATTATTCTACACGGAAATTTTACTTCCCCTTTTTTAGAAATTGTTTGTATTGGACGGTGATTCATTCATGTGTAATTTGTTCAAGGTGAAAATATCGTTGAAGAAACCCTCTTTAATAAAAAATAAAAAATCTGTATTACATCCATGTTTTTTTTTTTACCTTTGTTTTTGTCAAGAAAGGTTGATGCAAAAAAGAAGTGTGCCTCCATCCCCCTCCCCCCACTTTTTATGCCCGCTCCGATTTGCATTGCAAAAGAAATAAAAACACACTTCAACCCTAGCCAAAACTGACACACTTAAACTAGTACGTGATGAGATCCAGGTAATAGAAGGTTCTCAACCAGAACCTTCTGGAAATTTTAGTTCCAAAAAACGAAGGTTTTGGCTGTGTTTTATCTTGCTAAGCATAAATCCATCACCCTACCTACCTCCAGGGTCGGACTGGGTCCTCAAAAAGGCGCATACCCCAATTTTTCTGAAGGCGCATGCCAATGGGGGGGGGGGGATCGCGGAAAGGATATAGACGATTATTTTAGAGGAGCGATCAGTGGCGGATCCAAACGATCCTGTTGAGAGGGGCGATTGCTTAATTCATAAAGGGGGGGGGGACGGTGGACTAATGAAAATAAAAATTTTTAAAAAGTTAAAAATTTATAACATGTTTTTTCCCCCCCAATAATGTGTAATGTGCTTCGCTCAAAGAGTTTGAATGAAAGTTATAAGTGTTTCGAGTATCACACACACAAGAATAAAAAAAATGAAAAAAGAGTTTCTAATTATCTAAATTAAACCTTTTAACTTTTGATTCGTTTGAAAACTCGTGAAGTTTTTTCAGTTCTTATTCAGGTCCTCAATTGTTTTTTTTTTTTTCCTTCTAAAAGAAAGGTTGCAGCAACAAAATGGCATCTCTTTTTACCAGTTTACGTACCGAACATAATGAAATACTAAAATTGCATTTGTAAATAAAATTTAAAGATAGTTTTGGATTTGTTTGTTGATTGAGTTTTGTTTAATATTCGCGCAAAGGAAGGAGTGTTTGCAGGCTTTCTCCCAAAAATTTTTGTTCGGAAAGCATTTTTAGACTATTTGGAGGTTAACAAGTAAAAAGGAGGTTTGGGGGTCCCGTTTCCGAATTTTTTTTTAATTTAAGGGTATATTTTCGAAAACACAATTATTTGCTATCTTTGTGTTCTTGAAGGAAAAGATGAGAGACATGAGTTCTCCCCTGTTGTTTTATGATAGCTTCAAAAACGTGTTGCTTGGTTCGGGGGCTTACCCCCGGAAATTTTTTTGTAATTGAACTCCTAAAAACGCAATTGTAGACCATCTTTGATGACGTAGCAGAAGACATGGGGTTCAGAACTTTTCAACAGAAACTTTTCGATGTTAGGAGTTCCAAAAACGCTGTTTTAGACAATCTTTGAATGATGTTGAAAGATGAGGAAAGAAAGACATGGGAATCCTTTCCGGAAATTTTTTGAAATTGAAGTTTCAAAAACGCAGTTGTAAGCCAATTTTTATGACGTAGGGGAAGGAACGGGGTTTGGAACTTTCCATCGGAAATTGTTGGAAATTGGAGCTTTGAAATACGAAGGTTTTCCGTCTTTGGTAGCGTATAGGGAAGGGATTGAGTCCGGAGTAAACCATCAAATTTTAAATATTAAAACTTAAGTTAATGGGTCTTCATTAACGTTAGGAGAAGGACTCGAGATTGAGGGCTCTCCTCCGGAATGTTTTCGGAACTGAAGTTCTAAAAACGTAAAAAGCCCTCATTAACGACATTTTCGAAAAAGTTTTCGATTCCGGCGATTTTTTCGAAATTGAAGCTCCAAAAACTCAAAAGTTTTGACAATCTTTGATGGCATTGGAGAGAGGGGGTTGAGGAACTTTCCCCTGCAAAATTTTCGGAATTAAAGTCATAAAAATACAGTTGTAGACGATTTTTTGTGATGTGTTGGGGGGGGGGTGGAGAGAGAGAGAGTTAGGTGACCTTTTCCCGGAATTTTTTTAACACAATTTTAGACGATTTTTGTTTATTTGGGAGAGGAGAGATTTTGTGGACTTCCCATTGAAATTGTAAAAACTTGACTGTAGGCCATCTTTGTAAGGAAGGGGAAAGCACGTTTCACTAGTTTTTTCAATCAAGTGCCAAAAACGGCAATTTAGAAAAAATAATGAATAAGTACATTCCGAATTTCTGAAGTCGCCCAGTGGTTTGATTTCGCATCTTCTGAGAGAGATTTTTTTCACTAGGCGACATTGATGTCAAGTGGTCATTATGTTATTAAAATGCACTGCTACATATCTATACGAAATTCATTTTTTCCACTATGAAATTCATTAAAACTAAGTGTAGAAAAACTCACCGACAAACGCCTAGACAACTGCATTCAAACGGCAACCCCTGCCGACTCTACCAACAATAATAAACTTCTTCATGTAATTCGAAAATGCAGTTTCAGACTAACTTCGATGATGTTAAAAGATGAAAAGAGAAGGTCTAGTGGCCTTATCTCCAGAAATTGTTTTAATTTCAATCTTAAAACGCTATTGCCGTCCATCTTTAATGACGTTAGAAAAAAAAAAATGCGATTCGAAACTTTCTTCCAGAACGTTTTCGAAATCGAAGTTCCATAGAATAGGCAGTCTTTTTGATTGAAGATTCGAAGGTCTCTCCCTTTTCTTTTTTTTTTTTTTTTTTTTTTTGAAATAAGAGTCTTAAAAACGCTCTTGTTGGTCATCTTTGGAAAAATTACGGAAAGGGAGGGGAGATGGGATAGAAGGAACTTTTCCCGGCAATTTTTCGAAATTGAAACTCAAAAGACGGAAAATTTTAGACGATAACATTAGGGAAACCGGGCTCGGAGGAAAATTTTCGAAACTTCAAAATGAGGGGAAGGTATGGGAGCTTTCGAATCAATTAGAAAACTTCGTTCTGAATTTGCAAGACAAGTTTTTTTTTTTTTTTCAGCGAAGGCGTTTGTATTGCATTTCATCTTAAAAAGTAGGAAGGGCGCACCTGCCCTCGGGCAGGTTGACAGGCGGGCCAGTCCGAGCCTGCCTACCTCTCTTTGAAAATGCAATTACTTCAGACAGGATGAACATGCCAAAAAATCAAATTCTGTGGGTGCGTACTGCTTTTAGTAAGTGATCTTTATTCACGGTGTAAATGAAATAAAGTCAGTCAAACTAACGGCTTGTTGGTATGAAAAATATGTTGGAAATGGGTATTTAAATGCGTATAATAAAATTAATAATGCGTATTTAAACCCTTCAGTAGAAGGAACTTTTCCGCACTAAGAAAAAATTGTTATGCCGATTCAAAAATAAAAGCAGTAATCGCAACAATATGAGGGATGGAAAACAAAAGAAACAACTTTGTCAGACATTATCAATGTATAACAGGGTGAATAGTACAAATATAATTTCGTACAAATTATCCCATCCCAATACTCGAAATCGCGAGAAAGAAGCATAGATCAGTACATGCGCAAAATATTTATTCCATCAGATTTTGTTATTTTACTTAGTAAAGATTCAAAACGAATAAATAAATAATTTTATATCCATTATTCAAAGCACCAAAGGCATAATTTTTTTAAATAAAACGTAATGGATCTTTCAAACAATATTTCGTCTGTTACATTTATAGTGTTTATATTTATCGCTGTTTCATTTTAAGCAAGCTCGTCGTATTGTGATTCAATATTACATATAACAAACGTTTGCTTTGAATACGTTTCTACAATTTAAATAAATATTGCTGCTCACAAAATTCGTAACCATTCACCATAAATAAAAGCAATAACATCTTCTGAAAACGCATCCGAGAATCTTTTTTTTTTCCAATGCCTATGTTGATTCATGACTTTGCAGAAGAGCAAAAGACATTCAAAAAAGTGAAAAACTTGGCCATTCGATGAAAAATAAAATAAAAGGAGTAAAATCTTTTGCTTTACTTGCTATTTTCTCAATTTTTTAATGTGTTTTATAGGTAGGAAAGACGTAAAACATAAATGGAAATGGTCTAAAATACAATACAAAGCTTTAAAAAAAGTTAATGCTGCGGAGAGAATCTTAGGTAAACTCTTTCGAAAGCTCGCAGAATTTTAAGTCTGATATTGAAAGGCTTTTGTGAAAGAAACTATCAGGCACGTGTTTCAAAGAAAGATAGTGAAAGAGATTTTTAGAGTAAAAGAATTATTTTATGGTTCTCGAAAACTTCTTCGCCTCGAAGCTATATAAAGTTTCATTTTCAAATGTGCTGAGTATTTTACGAATTAAGCTCTATTTAATAGTGTTAAACGTTTTGTTCAGAAGACTTTTAGGGGTACTAAATTTCCTAAAAATGCTTCATCTGCGTAATCAGTGCCCTTAACTGGGAAGACTTTTTTTTTTTTTTTTTTTTTTTTTTTTTTGCGTAAGTGATGACATGGGGTGCACATAACCTCAACATTGAATTTATTGTATACTTAACAATATTTAGCAAATTAAAGTTTAAAAAATTCAGTTGGTTCTTCAGCTTTTTATTTATATCAATGCAACTTATAGATTTTCGGAGATGAAATACATATGGGGGAAAGGGGACTCATGTGAACACGTGGTACATATGAACATGTTCTGTTTTACTAAGATCGCTTCAAGCAAAAAATGTGGAAAAATTCTCAATTAAGTACAGTACCAGTTGTACTTCTTGGACAAAGATTTAGAGCAATGAGCCATTTCATGTTTCTGTAGCTGCAAGTTCTTTGTTTTCACAGGTGCGGAAAAAATTTCATCACCGTCTTCTTCACGTGATAATATTTTTAAAACTAACTGCTAATCGAAATCTAACAATTACGAACCATTCTATGAACATTCAAGTAAATTTATGTTGATATTTAATATTTTTCTATTAAATTAAAAAAAAAATATTTTTGCGAATTAGCTCTAAAATAGACGATGGGGCACTTGTGAACACAACATCGAGGAGAACAAGTGAACTGTTCCCATAACCGCTGTCCTTAATATTATTATTAGCGTAAGTTATTGTAAGCGCTAACAAATGAGTAAATATTTATAATTATTATTTTCCTGTAATCAGTTTGTAAATTTACGGTCAATTGTTATTAACATTAATACAAATAAATAAATAAATATTTAATATTTCTATTTTTTTAATTTTTTTGTTACTAAATATTTGATCCATAATTTAGTGTTGTACAATACTTACAGAAAATAAAGTGACACAAAATATTTTCATTTAATTAAAAACTGAAGTTCAAAATCATTTTAAAATACATTATCAAACAATGTATGAACTGCTTCCAAACACGCATGATTGTGCTGCTGTTACGCTGCACACGAGCGGCTACTACACGATAAGACAATCCAGCTTCACGAAGGACGACGATTCTGCCCCATTGAAACTCCGAAATTTGCTCAAATTTCGCTTTCTTTCATCGAAGAGGCATAGTAACGATTCAGTTAACGGTTACTCTAGCATATAACCACCGATAATCATACATGCCTCGCTACAGCCGTCTATTTATATTCAGTTTGATCCGCTGTTCAGAGGGCACTGTTCAGCATACGCATGCGCTACCGGTCTGCAATTCTAATCATTTGCATATCATGACCTACTTTACATTTCCTACAATTTTCAGCTCAATCGCGTAAGTCCTTAGTGGTGTTGCAATTTTCACAAACAGGAGTGTATATTCGGGAAAATATTTTCTTAATGAAACAATAACTGTACAATTGAAACTAACGCAGTATTGGTTGCAAACCCTTCAACGTATTTGTTATTTAGGTATATGTTTCATATTGAAGAATTTTTCTTTAAAATATGACTTTTCTCCTGCATTTTTTACCCGTGTTCATGTGTACTCCAGGCCTGTTCACAACTGCCAGTTTTTTTTTAAATCAAAAAAAAAAAAAAAAAACCATGACACAAAGAAGAGTGTATTAATGGGGACACTTTTGCTTTGAGAAATTGATAATATTTATTAAAAAATAAAGAAAGGAAAAAAAAAGGTTCACATGTGCCCCCTTTTCCCTTACATATAAAGTCGTATATGTGAGTCTTGCCAAATTTTTGTATATATAAGTCAAATTCTTTTTCATGATTTTATTTATTTACTTTAATCAAATCCTTCGCAAATATTTTAAACCGTTAACTGGTAAGGTGGGGTGTAAAAAAGGCCTTTCACCTTACCAGTCAAGGGTTTTAAATATTTGAGAAGGATTTGCTTAATAATTTTACTGCTTTCAGTTACTTATACTACTACTCCTATGCTATACAATTAAACTGATATTTTGTAGTCATTAGGGGATATTTTTATGCTTTAATAAATTAATGCTTGACCTTGACAATGTTTACCGCATTTTCACTTCTTTTCAGATAGTTCAGTTTAAAAACGATGCGTTTCGGTGTAGATTAGAGATCGCATACTTTCGCGAAACTACTACAAATATAACCGGACCAGTTATATAGGACCGTCATGGGGAGTCCATTCCCCCACCCCTTCCCGCATAATCTTTTTTTTTTTGGAAACTTAATGTATTTACTTGTAAGTGTGTGGGTGTGTGTTTTGTAGTTTTTTGGAATAATTTACTTTGAGTTAATCCTCGCATAGAAAATTGCGTTCGAAATGTCGGGCCTGAAAGTAAAGCAACTCAACTCAGCTCCATTACCCCTTCCGTATCACCAAAGAAAAAAAAAAAAACATTGTCAATGTCAATCCGCACTATACAAGTAATGAAGTTTAGATTTTTATATAGATATTGAATTGAGAGCGTCCAAAAAAAAATCACGACAAAAAATTGTCTCATTCATCTACGTTTACTTTTCGAAAGATTTTTTACTTCCTTTTACAAAAAAGGAAGTATTGTATTCACGAAAAAATTTTCACTCAAAATTCGGCTTTAATTTCTATTTTGCTCACCCCCAAATGAATGTTGAGGTTTTCTTTCAACCCGACCACACGTACATATGTACAGTCATAGAAAAAAAAAAGAAACACTTTTAATTATTCAGCCATTATACATGCTAGAAAAAAAAGAAAGGTGTCATTCAACTTGTTTTAAAGTCTTCTTCAAAACTACGTAGGTTAAATTTTGATAAGGGACCATATACAAAGCAAAATGAACACCAACTCTTGATTTTCCAATGGGAACCCCTATTTTTTGCTGCATAATTATGTTTAGACAGCAAAATTCAGCCAGGGTACGAAATTTCATTACATTCCGTGCAGTAGAACAGGAGTTATTAACGAAAAATGTTTTATGGACCGTCACCATATTGAAAACGCCTCTTTCAAGGTCACGGCTTATCAAGTAACGGAATGTAAACAAAAAAAAAAAAAGAATACTTTCATTTAATTTGAATTTTGACATCTTGAATTCAAATTATGTTTTTCGCAATCACAAGTGTGTGTATGTAGGCGTGTGTGTTTGTGTATTGGGGGTGTGTGTGTTTGTGTGTAGGGGTATGTGTATGTGTGTGTAAGCATATGTGTTTGTGTCTGTGTGCAGGCATGAATGTGTGGGTAGTTGTGTGTATGTGAGTGTGTATATGTAGGTGTCTGTATGTGTGTGTATGTGTGTAGGTGTGTGTATGTGTTTGTGTGTGTGGGTATGTGTGTGTAGTTGTGTATGTTTGCGCGTGTGTGTAGGAAAGGGATGCAACCTGGAGACGGCTTTCGCTATAGGAACAGCATCGTGAGGAGTCGGTCGACGGTGATGATACGGAGGGTGGCGGTGGGAAAATAAAATGATAGAACGCCAAAAATAGTCAAATGAAAGCAATAAGCAATCGTGATTGCTCAAAAAAAAAAAAAGATCGAGATTATCCAGCTCAATTCATGATTTTTTTAAGTTCTCTTTTTTCCGTAATTCGATACTTTTTGGCCGATAATGTTGCGCCACAAAGCGATTTACGGTCGCAAACTTTTTTTTTTTTTGAAAAAAGATTAAAATATTTACTGATTTTTGTCTGTCTGGATTAACCTAAGAACGACGGACGGGGTTTGGCTGATCCATCGTATATATCGTTGCTTAATAAATCGAGTAATGACAAATTGAAAGTAATGGAACTTTTTGCTTTTTCTAATATGAACCTATTGGATTGTTTATATAATCATTCAGCCAATTAGCCTCATAGAAATTAAAATATCCAACTTATACCTAGAATCATGATGTGAATATGTTTAATAAATGTATTGCACCTATGTTACAGGTTTATTTTCGAAAGAATAGAAAGTCTTTGATGTAAAATGGAATTGTGCGTTTTTAATTTCGCAAAACATTGAAAGAAGTGTGAGTCATCGCATACAAAAATATAAAAAATATACCGCACAACGTGGGATGACGCAGCATTAAATGATTGGAGACTCGAGCGAAGCAAGGTTCATTTATTCCGTGAAAATTTGCTCTAAATACATAAAATGAACCGAAGTAATAATCCAAAAAGTAAAACAGAAACAGGAGAATATAAATACCCGTTAGTGAGCAAACCTTGAACTTCATTTGGGAAAAATTTGGTTATTTGAATTTACACAGTGGACAAATACAGTCATGTTCTAGCGGCTTTTTTGTAATCAAAAAACGAGAATTTGTTTCAAATCCAAATTTGATGCAGAAGATCATAATGAGTGGTATTATTAAAAAACCATAACAGAATTGGCGATTTTAGTTAAACATGTAAGGGCTCTTAAAAGCAATTTAGGAAAAGAATTTCCCAAAGCTGTTTCTAGCAACGAGATTCGAGATGGTCCAACCCGTAATTTGAAGAGACAAAGTTACTTTAGCTTAAACCAAGGGGAATCAAAATCAGACGTCTCGTCTTTTCTCTGATTTTGTAACTTTGCATTAGCAAACAAAGCTCAGCAGTATTTAATTTTGTATTGCGAACCACATACTAGCAAACGAACATTTTGTATAGTACAGCATACCTGTCAGGTGATTTTATCGAGCCTTAGGTTACAATTCCGTCCTTGCTGTCGATTTGGCAGACTGGAATCGGAACGAACTCGAGTTGGATGCAGAAGTCAGGTCATTGAAGCTGAGAGCGCGAACAAACTGGTAGGTAAAGTAAATTTATCTGCTGTATATTTACGGCGTCTTACTGGTGAGAAAAATTTTCTTCATCCACCAGTTTGTAGGCACTCTCAGCTTCAATGACATGACATCTGCTTCATTGCTCGGATAAACCTAGTTCAGGGCTGTTGTGCTCAATATTCGGACCAAAGAGCCGCCTTCGAATGGGATAACCAAACCGCTATTTTATCGCAGTGAAGAGCGGGCCACATTCGAAACTGCTCTAAATGGCACGTTGCTTGCTTGAAGTGTAAGATCAGAAAGCAGAATTAAAATTCCAGTGTCATAAAGTTGGAGCAAATATTCAGGTATTGGGTTCTGAAAAACATGCATTTTGTAAGATAGGCATTCAGTAGTTGATAACAATAATTTATTATAATTCTTTTTTTCGATATTTTTCCATGTTATTCGAAAAAGAAGAAAATAATTTGAAATTTTATCTTTGTCTTGCGAGATTGATTTTAATGTCAAATCACGGACAATGACACAGAAAGTAAGTAGAAAAATAGTGTATTTAAATTATAATTAAGAGTAGACAAAAACTCAACTTAATCTAACACCCAAATTAATGTTTTGTTAAATCTTTGTCGAAGTCAAAAAAAAAGTTCACAATTATCCACAACTATTACTTTTGTGCAGAATACGGGCTCAAAGCACGCGGCTCACTACTGCGACTGACATTTCCTCTCCTAGATCTTAACACATTGAAAATTATTCAAACACTTTACAAAAAAAAAATGATAATAATAATAATAATAATAATAATTCCTAAAAACCAGCATGTGGGATTTGCGTACGTTCCAGTTGTGCAATTCCCTTTTTGTTTTCAATCGGGTGTTCTAAAAGGCCTATTTACTCATTTTTTTGTGGCTATCAGTTACTTATTTCAATTACTTATACAAATATGAGATGGCGAAACCCATTTTTGTGATTTTGTTAGATTCCCGTTGAACCGACGGTAATTTTTAATTTTTCGATAATTGTAATGTGAATCACAGTAATGCAATCTTTCTGTATCGCTTCAGCGCAGTTAAAAGTTGGTGATGAACTTGTTTCTCAGTGAGGGGATGGGGGGGGGGGGCGGAGGAAAATCATGAAACCAATGTTTTTTCTACTGTAGAGGTTAACTCGAGGAGGAAGAAAACAATGAATTTTTCTAAATTTCATTTTTAGAAAAAGTTAACACTTGATTATAAGAGAATTTCTTGAAAACCTCCTAATAAAACAAAAACTTTCTTTTTTAACATCAGGAAAATAGTGGCAAGATTTAGAAAGGGAGGGGGAAGGATCCTCCAAATCCCTGACAATCTTAGCAACTTATTTTCGTTTGATTATTATTGTTATTATTATTATTATTTTTTTTTTTTTTTGCCATCGGCCATCGACATCGGCCATCGGCAATCGGCCATTTGGAGAAAAACAATTGGCCATCTTTGAACAATCGGCAATCAATCGGCATCGGCCCATCGGCCAAAAATTGCCATCGGTCGAGCCCTAGAAATAAGGGGAACGAACAAAAAGGTTTTGATACTCTGTACTGACTACATTTCAGATTCTGGATGAAATCATTTTCTTAGAAGTAGATTTCTGAAGACTGTATCCTTCTCAATACTGAAAAGCAAAAGCATTAATATTTTCCGCAAAAGGCAGCTTTGGGTGTCTGTGCCCTGATTCTTAGTAAAACAAACCCATGTGTAAGTTATTAAAATATTTAAACTATTTAAAATGGGATTCTGGCCTCATTCCTGAAGTGAAGTTTTAAAAAGTATAAGAGGATTTTTTCAAGTTTAACTGCTTTTTTTTAGGGTTATTTTTTATTTTAGTTTAGTTGGGTTTTGTTTTAGAGCGGTTTTAGGTTTTTACTACGTCATCATCTTCCGGACCTTGTTTACTATCAACGATTTATGTTTTGTTTTAATTTCCTTTTTTAAACGGATAAAACTAGTTTTCATATAAAATGACGGAAGAAGGGCTCGTTAAAGGCCAATCCGATGATTTGCCGAAGTTGGATGACCCCCCCCCCCCCCAACAAAAAAAAAAACAGTTACATTTGAAAATATGCTGCAATAATTTTTAAAACTGCGCTGGAAATGAGATCATAATTCCATTTTAAATAGTATAAATATTTTAATAACTTACACATGGTGCTATATTCTGTTTTCTTTTTGGCAAGACGTCCTAATTTTATATCCTTGGAAATGAAAGGAGTTAAAGCAATAAGTTACGTCAAAAGCTTATACATTCGTAAAAAGGGGAAATTTTCGTCTGATTAGTAATTTATTAACTAAAAAATAGTAAGTTAAAAACCAAATTTTATCAGTTTTAACATCCTCCCAATGTGTAAAGAAAACTTGATGCCATGCTGTACTTGATTATGTCATTTTAATAAGTTGCAGGCATAATTAAGCGTTGTTTTTTTTTTTTTTTTAATATTTTATAACTGAAAAATTTAATTATTGTTAACTTTTTATGCTATTTTTAAACCTCGACACACAAAGGAAGGGGGTTATAAGTTTGACGTGTCTGTATATCTCTGTGTCTGTGTATGGTACTCTAGCGTCTAAACGGTTGTCTCGATTTTGAATTTTTTTTCGGTTCAAAAGGTAAGTTAATCAAGAATTTTCTTAGCTAGGTTACATCTTCGGATGACATTAATTAACGAAGATATTAATTAAAAACCTCTAAAAGGTTTTTCGCAATTTTTTCACTTTAAAAATTAAGTACCAAAATAAAAAATATTTTTTCTGCGTCTGATAGAATACGTTTGAAACTTCCAAGTTATATAGAATTCGAATTATAACGTTTTTTAAAGCCTATTTTAAATATGGTTAAGCCTTTAACCACGCGATTGATAACCGAATTCATTGTTGGCCGGCAAGGAAAGA
>NC_072740.1:96519552-96712852 GCF_026930045.1 Uloborus diversus | reverse complement strand
GATCATGCATCTGTGTTTTGTCATTAACCAGCATGATACGATTTAAAATTATTCGCAAAGCATGGAATTTGATTAAAGAATGACGAAGATCTCACGTAGCGATTGAAACAAACATTCTAGAGAAGTAATAAATTAGATTGAAAATAAGTGTTTTTATCTTTGAATATTGAACTATTTCACACAGAAGGTTGCTTTAACCGTTACGGCTTAAATGCCCTCACATGTTTCTCTTTTAATCGAACACTTAAAATTCAAAACCAAAACCAGTTGAACTGAGTCCGTTCTTAAGTGTAATTTTTCGAACGTAGACAAAATGTATTTTTTTTTTCAGCAGAACGCAGAGGAGTAGAAAATAATTTCTTGCTAATGAAGTTGATAATACTTTTAATGCTTTATATCGTATTCGCGCGAATAAAAAATTAAAGGTTTACTGAGTGAAACTCGTAGTTATAATCAGGCGTAGTATTTTTTCATTTGTACAAAAGGTCGAACACTGCTATTAGAAACATCTACATTTTAGCATACAATAAAAATGTTTTTCTGCACAAAAAGGATTTCTTTAGGTAAATCTAATATTTTTTTATGCCTACATTATGTTGAGTGGTCTGGATGTAGTCAAAGAACACAGTTCGATTAACAATCAACTTATCCGAATGATAACTGTAGCCTGCATAAAGGAGTCGAAACACCAAGTAGCATTCCCACTGCATTTATTTTATTAGGTGTGTATGTTATGAGCACATGTAATGAGTAATACTAATATAAATTTGATATTATGTCGGACAGCCCAAGCTTGCCCGAAGTTCAGATAGTTTATAGCCGAACGCTCTACCGAAAAAAACTTATCAATTAAACCGAACAACTAAGTCCAGTGCTGTTAAGCTTTATTAAAATATGAACACACACACACAGGCTATTTTTTATTTATATTTTTTTGCCGAAAGCGACGTAAAAAATGGAAAACTGCATTAGAACTTTGCTTTAAAAAATGCATAAGAACTACAGGCAGCATCAAGGTTTTGAAACAGCAAGAGGCGATTTCGAAAACTTGAATTTTCGACCGTAAGTCTTTTTTTCGTCATTGGCCAGCCTGATAAGTTTTAAAATGAGAGGGGATTAATATATAAGATAAGATATTGATGAAAATTTTTTTTATTTTTGAAAATTTTTACAATTTGTTATCGCAGACTGCTTAAGCCGTTATAACTTAGATGGCAGCACGTGTTCATCATTTAACAGCACGGTTAAAATACAAAATAAATTGAACTATGCTCTTTTTTAAGCGTAGCTTTTCGAATGTAGTAAAAATGTGATAAGCTATTTGTTTTTTAGCAAAAAGAAGAAAAAATATATATTTTACCCTTCAAATTGAGGTAGTATTTTATTTATTTGTACAAAGAGTCAAAAACTCATTAGAAGAATATATATTTCAATATACGATTTATTATTTTTTTTCTGAACAAAAAACAATTCTATTGTAGTCTGAAATCTTAAACCTGTTATTTATATTTTCGCTTACATTATGCTTTAATTTTCTTTCCAGAGCCAAAGCTTCAAAAAAAAAAAAAAAAACACGTGCAATTTCGAAGTAATTTAGCACAAAATCACTGAATGTTTTCATATCAGCAAGGAGCATTTTCTTCTCATTTATTCTATTCCCTCATAGTAGTTATTCATTTAATTCAGTGTAATGCGCGATATTTCTCTCATTTTTTTTGGTGCAGATTGTCCGGATGTGGGTCCGAACACGTAATCTCCTGGTTACGAAGAGAACGCTCTGCCGATCAAGCTACTCAGCTCTGTCGGTCATGGCGCAAATTAAAGTTATAAGTTTGACCGAAAACCTTATTCTGGTTCTTTAAAACAGGTTTTTCGGTTAAAAGAAACAATTTTTAGACCTTGGGTCTATTTTTCGTCAGTAGCCAGCACCATAAGCTATAAAATTAGCCGTAAATCAAAGAAATCGATCAAGAATTGAGGGAAATTTGGCGTAGAAACCAAAAACAGGCTACAGAAATAATATATAAGGATTCTTTAAAACAGGTTTTTCGGTTAAAAGAAACAATTTTTAGACCTTGGGTCTATTTTTCGTCAGTAGCCAGCACCATAAGCTATAAAATTAGCCGTAAATCAAAGAAATCGATCAAGAATTGAGGGAAATTTGGCGTAGAAACCAAAAACAGGCTACAGAAATAATATATAAGGACTAGTTGACCCGTGCGGAACTCCGCACTGTTCTTCAAATCGTTTCATAAGGCATTTCGTTCTTTAAAAATTTCAAAGGAAGAACTTTATGAAAAAGAACCGAAAAAAAGTACACGGAAAAAGTAAGCGCACAAGAAAAGGCATGTAATTTGAAGACATCGGTAACAAAACCTCGTTAAAGATAACGTTGTGATAATTTGATCATCGCTCACCTTTTGGTTGTACGTAATTTCAATGCAAACTTAAATATCATTAAAAGTGTGGCTGAATAGGAACTTGTGAAAAAGCAGTAATTGTGCATGTGAAAAACAGGTTGTGGCAAATACAGTCCTGCCCATGTGAGCATCTGACGGGAAAAAAAGAAACATTAAAGAGATATTTATTGGCACGGATTCGAATTGGCGCCATTCTGATTAACAGAACGACACTCCAACAAACCTAGCAATTGCGCCTTCCTTTTCGAATGCTATTCATTGAAGGAATGCGTAGTAAAAAACAGCAAAAAAGCTTTTTGCCGAAAGAAAGTAATCAGATTATGCGTCTATGTTTTGTCATTAGGCAGCATGATACGACTCAAAATTATTCGTATAACATGGAATTTGATTAAAGAATGACGAATATCTCACGTAGCAATTGAAACAAACATTCTAGAGAAGTAGTAAATTCGATGGAAAAAAATAAGTGTTTTTACTTTTGAAATTTTAACAATTTACCATAGCAGGCTTCTTAAACCTATACGGCTTAAATGCCCGCACTTGTTTTTCTTTTAATCGAACACTTAAAATTCAAAACCGAAACCAGTTGAACTGAGTCTGTTTTTTAAGTAATTTTTCGAACGTAGACAAAATGCTTTTTTTTTTTTTTCAGCCGAAAGCAGAGGAGTAGAAAATAATTTCTTACTAATGACGTTGATAATAATTTTAATGTTTTATATCGCATTCGCGCGAATAAAAAAGTAAGGTTTACTGGGAGAAACTCGTAGTTTCAATTTGGCCGGCGTATTTTTTTTTTTTTTTCATTTGTACAAAAGGTTGAACACTATTATTAGAAAAATCTACATTTGAGCTTACAATGAAAATGTTTTCCTGCACAAAAAGGATTCCCTTGAGGTAAATCTAATAATTTTTTGTTCTTACATTATGCTTAGTGGTCTGGATGAAGTCAAAGCTTTAAAAAAAAAGGAAGAACACCCTTCGATAAACAGTCAACTTATCCGAATGATAACTGTAGCCTGCATAAAGGAGTCGAAACACCAAATAGCATTCCCACTGCATTTATTTTATTACGTCTGTATGTTATGAGTACATGTAATGCGTAATACTAATATAAATTTGATATTATGTCGTACAGCCCAAACTTGCCCGAAGTTCAGATAGTTTATAGCCGAACGCTCTACCGAAAAAAACTAATCAATTTAACCGAACAACTAAGTCCAGTGCTTTTAAGCTTTATTAAAATATGAGCACACACACAGGCTATTTTTTTTCTTTGCCGAAAGCGACGTAAAAAATGGAAAACTGCATTAGAACTTTGCTTTTAAAAAATGCATAAGAACTGCAGGCAGCATCAAGGTTTTGAAATAGCAAGGGGCGTTTTCAAAAACTTGATTTTTCGACCGTAAGTCTTTTTTTCTTCATTAGCCAGCCTGATAAGTTTTAAAATTAGAAGGGAATAATATATAAGATAAGATATTGAAGAAACATTTTTTTATTCTTGAAAATTTTTACAATTTTTTACCGCAGGCTGCTTGAACCGTTGTGACTTAGATGGCAGCACGTGTTCATCATTTAACAGCACGGTTAAAATACAAAATAAACTGAACTATGCTCCCTTTTAAGCGTAGCTTTTCGAATATAGTAAAAATGTGATAAGCTATTTGTTTTTTTGCAAAAAAGAAGAAAAAATATATATTTTACCCTTCAAATTGAGGTAGTAATTTTTTTATTGGTACAAAGAGTCAAAAACTCATTAGAAGAATATATATTTCAATATACGATTTATTATTTTTTTCTGAACAAAAAACAATTCTATTGTAGTCGGAAATCTTAAACCTGTTACTTATATTTTCGCTTACATTATGCTTTAATTTTCTTACCAGAGCCAAAGCTTAGAAAAAAAAAAAAAAAAAAAACGCACAATTCAGAAGTAATTTAGCACAAAGTCACTTCAAGTTTTCATATCAGCAAGGAGCGTTTCCTTCTCATTTATTCTATTTCTTCATAGTTGTTGTACACTTAATTAAGTAATCACGAAATGCGTGATATTTCTCTAATTTTTTGTTGCAGATCGTCCGGACGTGGGCCCGAACACGCATTCTTCTGGTTATGAAGGGAACGCACTGCCGATCAAGCTATTCAGCTCTGTCGGTCACAGCGCGAATTAATGTTATAAGTTTAACCGAAAACCTCAGTCCGGTGCTTTAAAACAAATTTTTTTAACGGAAAAAATATTTTTTAGACTTTGGGTCTGTTTTTCGTCAGTAGCCAGCACCATAAGCTTTAAAATAAGGCGTAAATCAAAGAAATCGATCAAGAATTGAGGAAAATCTGGCGTAGAAACCAAAAACAGGCTACAGAAATAATATATAAGGATAATAAGATCATGCATCTGTGTTTTGTCACTAACCAGCATGATACGATTTAAAATTATTCGCAAAGCATGGAATTTGATTAAAGAATGACGAAGATCTCACGTAGCGATTGAAACAAACATTCTAGAGAAGTAATAAATTTGATTGAAAATAAGTGTTTTTATCTTTGAATATTGAACTATTTCACATAGAAGGTTGCTTTAACCGTTACGGCTTAAATGCCCTCACATGTTTCTCTTTTAATCGAACACTTAAAATTCAAAACCAAAACCAGTTGAACTGAGTCCGTTCTTAAGTGTAAATTTTCGAACGTAGACAAAATGTATTTTTTTTTTCAGCAGAAAGCAGAGGAGTAGAAAATAATTTCTTGCTAATGAAGTTGATAATACTTTTAATGCTTTCTATCGTATTCGCGCGAATAAAAAATTAAAGGTTTACTGAGTGAAACTCGTAGTTTTAATCGGGAGTAGTATTTTTTCATTTGTACAAAAGGTCGAACACTGCTATTAGAAACATCTACATTTTAGCATACAATAAAAATGTTTTTCTGCACAAAAAGGATTTCTTTAGGTAAATCTAATACTTTTTTATGCTTACATTATGTTGAGTGGTCTGGATGTAGTCAAAGAACACAGTTCGATTAACAATCAACTTATCCGAATGATAACTGTAGCCTGCATAAAGGAGTCGAAACACCAAGTAGCATTCCCACTGCATTTATTTTATTAGGTGTGTATGTTATGAGCACATGTAATGTGTAATACTAATATAAATTTGATATTATGTCGGACAGCCCAAGCTTCCCCGAAGTTCAGATAGTTTATACCCGAACGCTCTACCGAAAAAAACTTATCAATTAAACCGAACAACTAAGTCCAGTGCTGTTAAGCTTTATTAAAATAAAAACACACTACCAGGCTTTTTTTTTTTTTTTTTTTGCCGAAAGCTACGTAAAAAATTTAAAACTGCATTAGAACTTTGCTTTAAAAAATGCATAAGAACTACAGGCAGCATCAAGGTTTTGAAACAGCAAGAGGCGATTTCGAACACTTGAATTTTCGACCGTAAGTCTTTTTTTCGTCATTGGCCAGCCTGATAAGTTTTAAAATGAGAGGGGATTAATATATAAGATAAGATATTGAAGAAAAATGTTTTTATTTTTGAAAATTTTTACAATTTGTTATCGCAGGCTGCTTAAACCGTTATAACTTAGATGGCAGCACGTGTTCATCATTTAACAGCACGGTTAAAATACAAAATAAATTGAACTATGCTTTCGAATGTAGTAAAAATGTGATAAGCTATTTGTTTTTTAGCAAAAAGAAGAAAAAATATATATTTTACCCTTCAAATTGAGGTAGTATTTTATTTATTTGTACAAAGAGTCAAAAACTCATTAGAAGAATATATATTTCAATATACGATTTATTATTTTTTTTCTGAACAAAAATCAATTCTATTGTAGTCTGAAATCTTAAACCTGTTACTTATATTTTCGCTTACATTATGCTTTAATTTTCTTTCCAGAGCCAAAGCTTCAAAAAAAAAAAAAAAAAAAAAATCACGTGCAATTTCGAAGTAATTTAGCACAAAATCGCTGAATGTTTTCATATCAGCAAGGAGCATTTCCTTCTCATTTATTCTATTCCCTCATAGTTGTTATTCATTTATTTCAGCGTTCATGTAATGCGCGATATTTCTCTAATTTTTTTGTTGCAGATTGTTCGGACGTGGGCCCGATCACGTAATCTCCTGGTTACGAAGCGAACGCTCTGCCGATCAAGCTACTCAGCTCTGTCGGTCATAGCGCAAATTAAAGTTATAAGTTTGACCGTAAACCTCATTCTGGTTCTTTAAAACAGGTTTTTCGGCTAAAAGAAACAATTTTCAGACCTTGGGTCTATTTTTCGTCAGTAACCAGCACCATAAGCTATAAAATAAGCCGTAAATCAAAGAAATCGATGAAGAATTGAGGGAAATTTGGCGTAGAAACCAAAAACAGGCTACAGAAATAATATATAAGGATTATTTTTTTTCTGAACAAAAATCAATTCTATTGTAGTCTGAAATCTTAAACCTGTTACTTATATTTTCGCTTACATTATGCTTTAATTTTCTTTCCAGAGCCAAAGCTTCAAAAAAAAAAATCACGTGCAATTTCGAAGTAATTTAGCACAAAATCGCTGAATGTTTTCATATCAGCAAGGAGCATTTCCTTCTCATTTATTCTATTCCCTCATAGTTGTTATTCATTTATTTCAGCGTTCATGTAATGCGCGATATTTCTCTAATTTTTTTGTTGCAGATTGTTCGGACGTGGGCCCGATCACGTAATCTCCTGGTTACGAAGAGAACGCTCTGCCGATCAAGCTACTCAGCTCTGTCGGTCATAGCGCAAATTAAAGTTATAAGTTTGACCGTAAACCTCATTCTGGTTCTTTAAAACAGGTTTTTCGGCTAAAAGAAACAATTTTCAGACCTTGGGTCTATTTTTCGTCAGTAACCAGCACCATAAGCTATAAAATAAGCCGTAAATCAAAGAAATCGATCAAGAATTGAGGGAAATTTGGCGTAGAAACCAAAAACAGGCTACAGAAATAATATATAAGGATAGTGTGAGAAATTAAAAAATAATAATAATAATTCCCTTTTTTTAAGACTTGGCAAAATTTCGACGGTTTGGAGAAGGTTGTAAATGGATTTTGACTTTTTTTTTTTTTTACACGAATATTTGATGCCAGTTCACAACTTTTTCCACCACAGTTGATTGAAAAAAGTGCACATAAGACGTTTTTAAAAATAATAATTTTACATGTTTGTGGGAAATTTAAGAGCCTGGTGGGGTTCTAAATATAGTTAAATTTCCAAAAAACGTTTCACACGAACATTTCGTGCCAATATATATTTTTCCCCACCACATGCGTTCTTATGGAACATTATATATTTCAGACTTTCTTTTAAAATTTTCATTCACATAAGTTTTTTTTTTTTTTTTTTTTTTTCATTTTGCGTTTACTAGTCACTAGAACAAGTTTAAATGCATAGTTAGCTTATGTGTCAAGGTATACTAATGTAAGACATTAACGATTAACAGCAACATTTCCAAAAATATATTACATTTAAGAGTTTGATGCTAAATTATTTCCTACCTATACGTGATAATGATCGAATTAGAATTGCCATATCTGTAAAATAAAAATAAGTTTTTGAATAAAAACTATATTTCATTCCTTAATCTTATTAAAAACTAGTCACCCGTCCCGACCTTGTTTGGGTTCAAAAAACTATCTATCTTCCAAAAATATTATGCTGTATTTTTTTTAATTTAAAGTTTAATAATAAGCAAACTTTTTTGTTGGGTTTTTATGAGATTTGAAACGAATTGATTTACTTCACTTCATGATCAAGAGAGACCAACATACAATTCCCACTGAAAAATATAATCTTTCCGTATGCACCGTTGTACTACTTACGTATAGGTAAGTTCTACGTTTGAACTTTAGATTTAATGATGGGTTGAAAGCATAAGAAATTTTCATTCGAAATCGCAATCACGTAAACTGGAAAAGCAAATATGCAGGGACCATGGGAATATGAACCAACTAATTTAGTGCTGATTCTGTAAGAACAGTATTTCAAATCATAATTTTTCTTAATGCTTTTAATTAGGGTTCGGTTACCCATTGCTTAGATTAGGCAAATTAAATTTGCGTAGTAAAATTATAGGGCCTTTTTTAATTAAATCTTTAGGTTTAAAGCGTCATGAAAAGTCCTGAGGAGTGAAGGGATTATCATATGGATGATGCACAGCGTTGTTGGAAAAAACTATTGCCCTCTCATCACATGTATTTTTTTTTTTTTTTTTTTTTTTGACGAAGAGTCTGGGTTTCAGGATAACATTGAAGATTAAAACATTTAGAGAGAAATTCCTGACTCATATATTTTGATAACATATCCTTTTTATGTTTTTTCCCGTAACTTACTTGTAATGAAGTACTCTAGTAAAGCTTACCACCATCTCCTAAACAAATTATTGTAGTTGTTCTTAAAATACAGATATTGTAAAGGACTCCTAAAAGGAGACGACTTTAATCAGGATTGAAGTATATCTGCACGCGTTCCTCTAGGGCACCACAGGAAGAGTTTTATGAAAGTCCCGGTCAAGTACGAAGGTGTCATCTCTCATAATTTTCCTGAACCTCTTTATCCTTTTTTGGGTTCTACTTGCGACTTCAGTAGCCAAACAGCGGTTCATCAAAAATGTGTCCTTCGTAATGAAACACCTTCTTGAAGAAGTTCTCCCAATTGCAAGTTTTTTCTTGCGAAACGTAGTGAATCTTTCTGAAGGAGATATTCAAAGTAGTACAAATGTGGGATAGTCAATTTTTGAACCACTTAGTAAAGTCCCGGCAGTTCCGTTAGAAACTATCGCAAAATCCAGTCTGCCTGTTAATCGATTTTTGGCTAGTGTTGAATTTATAAAGTTTTTCAATTCCACCGGGTATGACGAAAAACATTTATTTGCGTTTCAGGTTTTCATGGACTAATATTGTTTTTATAGAATCATTTTCGTTGATTCTCTGCGGCGGTGGCAAAATAAAGTCCCCTGTTGAATTTCCGCTTCATTGACAAATTATGCCTTTTTTCTAAATTAGATTTTGGTTCATATCGTTTGACATTTAATATGACATCTTAGTATTTCTGCTGACTCTCTCCTTACAATATGTTGTCACAGAGATCTTTTTTAAATGTTTGCCATAAAGTCATAAGATCTAAAATTTGTCATAAAATTTAAAATAATAATAAACTATTCTCAGACTTTAGGAGCGGAGTCAGAAGGTTACGTGCATCAAATAAAAATAGTTTCCAAAGTTTTGTCCTCCTCTATAAGACCGAGTACTATACATGCTAACTGATAGGTTGGCAGGACCTTTAACTGTCAAAAGAACTTGGAAATATGTTGGACCACGAAAATGTTCTACATGAATTCTTAAGTAACAAACTTCCGATTAGCTAGTAGGATAAATATTGAATATTCTACTAAGAGGTGAGTCTTTTTCAATAACGGGTTGCATATTAACTTCTTCTCCTCGTTTTTTTCCCTCGAAAACTTCACGTTTTTTTCACATGCCTATATTATGTTTTTTTTTTGGGGGGGGGGGCAATTTTTTTATGATATTTTCTGATAATAAATTGGTGAGCTATGTTATATATTTATATCGATTTAAATGCTTAAATACAGTCATCATGAAGAATATTTTTCCAAATAATTTGTATTTATTTTTCTCCTCTATGTCAATTTGTTACCTATCGAACGTTCTTTGTTCGTCACTGTTTTAACTCTTAGCTTTGAACAAACGGTCTTTATGTGCAATTATTCTTTAAGTTGAAAATTTCTATACTAAATGCACTTAAGTGAATGACTTAGTAGATATTTTTCTTTTCGGTTTTTGTATGAATAAAAAACCTTAAAGAATAGCCCGAAATGCATGCAAAATTAGAACTTTTAGAAACACGGATTAAAATGTTCTATCTGCACTACTTGAATGTAAAAACTATATTGCCCGAAACGAATCTCGGTTACAATTCGTTTAAATAAGTTTTGACGCATAAACATTATGTGACTCTAAGTGGTTTTACAATGCTCAAGGCTATTATAATGCTACATACCCTCATACATCCAGCCTCAAACACATCGTCGCCTCAGAGGAATAGTAGGATATCTTGGTCTTGTTACTGGGATTAGATGTCTTACTGTAGCTTTGAGGCGACGACATGTAAAGCTTTTCGTGGTTTATAAGCTGACAACGTGATTTTATTTTCTTTGACGCAATGCCATCCCTCCACATTTAGTTCGAGATTGCGGTACAATTGGTGATTGTTTTTACGTTTATAATAATAAAATAGTACGAAATATAAACTGCCAGCGTAGACAAACTATTGGTTTAAAAAAATTGTATGAATCCATTTATGAGGCAGTGAGATGCAAAGGTATGTAAAAGACAAAATTAAAAATTTGAAGAGAACAAGTACGAATGGTAGGTGAACCTCTCTTTTGTTTTGGAGTAAGAGATAGTACTAGTAGCCTTGGTATATGCTGCTATACATCACGATTTAGAATAAGTTTTCAATGAACGCTTACATAGGATCGGAACTTTAAACTCGTTTTACTCAACACTTGAAAATGTTCACTTACATCCCTTTGCTTCTCACTGCCTCATATGCATAATTTATAACCTATGTCACTCAGTAAGAATGCACCTTTCATATTGTGAAAGAGTTTTTCAAATAGTTGCAATGGTTTTGGAGATTACCTCTAACGTATAAACATACAAAAACCCACTCTCTCTCTCTTTATAATATTCGTATGGATATTTTCATAAATCATTACTGTTTTAATTTTGCAAAGATTTTTTTCCCCCGACCACGAAAATAAAAGTGGCATTTCTGAAACACCAAGAGGTGAAGCACAACTGCCCCCCCCCCCCTCCCGTACCCCTTGGCGTCGGTCCTGAAATCAGACATTTTTAATAACTCGTTTATTAACGACTGAAGAAGAAACGTTTTTATATTTTTGCCGAAAAAAAAAGTTTTAAAAGCAAAGAAGTACCAATGTCCAAGTTTTGATAGCTCGAGTCCCCCTTACGGGCGCCAATGCGCCCCACCCCTTTTTTTTTCGACGAAAGTAAAAGCATTCTGCAATCACGAATATTTTCTTTCCCTTTAGGCGTTTCCTAGTGACTTTTGTCGGTATTCTTCGTTTGTAACTCCCTCAAAAAAGAAAAAAAACCACCAAACATTTTCAGCTCTGCCAGTCGGATCATTTTTGAAGTTTTAGCCCCCCCCCCCCTATATGCAGGTCTCCTTTCCTTATAAGAGAAAGGAAAAGCAAACTATATCATTCCAAAAACAGACGAAAAATCACGCAAAAAAAAAAGAAAGTTCAAATTACCGGTTTCAGCGATTTATTCCTTCCAACCTATGTAGACGCATTTTCATGCAAAGGCGCCTTTCTTTTTGTTTATGTGTGTTACAAAAGGAACTTTTATGATTGGATATTTCGTTTGATCCAACCTGGAACCGACTTTTCTGCTTCATCTCGTGAAATCAGTCTTCAACTTGACGCCATTTTAAAAACGATTTGTTTGAAAATCAAAACGACGAAACTTAGAAATAACCAGTTTTATAGGAGAAATAAAAAAAATGAACTTGTGAAATCAGAAATGCTAATGTACTAAATCGTGTATGAGAGAAATGTCCGTATTTACCATCGCGAATTTTGTATAGAAGCGGTTTTTGTAACGAATTTGATGTCGCGGTTCTAATTCCTGTTTCTATTCTAGAATAATAACACGAAAATTTTGCTTTTCATTTCTTTGAACCTTATTTACGTACATTCAGTACATGATTTTTCAAGCGCTACTTTATAAGGGTTTCGCCAACTTAAAGTGTTAAAGCCCTTTTTAGTCCCAAGGGTCACCCCACAAAATCTATGACTTCAATAAAATTATAACAGTTAGAAATTAATTCATTTCAAACCCTTGTTCAATTTTGTAGTAGTAAAATTAGTAAAGTAATATTAATAACAATTTCTAACAAATCGCGATTAACCTCCGCCGCTCCCCTTCCCCCTATCTGATAATTATCAGATTATTTATGAAAATAGGGGGAGGCGTTACTTTCGGGATTTTGGGAAAGTAAATTATCCATTGCGTCTGTTATATTTGTTTGGAAATGTGCTGTTTTATCCCCCTTCCCCGGGGGGCACCACGCTCTGCTACTAATTAAAATTTTCGAAAGTTGACATCTCTGCCTAAAGCCATACTTCCAATTGGAAAAATTGTCAAAGTAAGACACAGAGTTCAAATATTAGAGGTTTGAAGCAGAAAAAAAGTTTCGTGAAAATTTGAGTTTTACACGGCCCCTAGGTTCCCTACATTGTATTTAGGGAAATCACAAGCATGAAAATGCAATTCAAACACAAATAAATTGAAGTACGCTCGACAAATATTCACCGGCATATGAAATGCAGTGTTTTGTGACTTATACTACTTTTCACTCGTGCTCAGTTGCATCTTTTGAAGGAAAATAGAAAGCTAACAAGTGTTTTAAATTAAATGCGTGCATAGAGGATGTTTTTGTTTTTTTGCAAATTGCACGGGGGGGGGGGGAGATTTCATTGCGCACGACGCATCACAGCGTAACATACGCATTCATTTTTCAAGAACAATGAAACAGATAAAGAAATATATATCGTCGCTTCAGAGCAAGAGAAAGACATCTAAGCCAAGGAACAACAGTAAGATATCCTATTACTGCTCTGAGGCGACGATATAATGTGTATGCAAATGTTTCAATTTTTTTTTCTTTCAAAGGAGATAATTTCCCGGAAAGTAATTCATTGTAAGGACCAAGGTGCCGTATAAAAAGTTAGATTTAGTATTTTGTCAATTTTTTTTCCTTAAAACTTTTAACATCTTCACTCTGCATCTTATTTTGATTTTTTTTTTTTTTTTGCAATAGGAAGTATCTATGCATCTAGGAATAACGGTTTCAAAAATACAGATCTTACGGGTTGACCGCTAACGCGCTGTATATGTCTTGGGAATAAACTAATTAAACAATTTTTCCATAGATTTTTTTATACATTGAGGTAATGGTACCATTGAATACTTTTACCTGAACTCTAGGTTTACACATTTATTCCTTTTTACCAGGACATACGTTATTCTAAAGCATTTCCGAAGACCTCAGATTCAAGTTTCAATTTATATACTCACTAGCGGCCCATCCCGACCTTGTTCGGGTAAAAATTATCTATCTTAAATATATATTAATCAGGTGCTTTTTAATTTGAAATTTAATAGCAAGCAGCATTTTTTGTTTTGTTTTTATGCTGTTTGAAACAAATTGATTTAACTTATTTCCTGTTTAAGGGAGATCAACTAATAATTCCCACTGAACAACACAATCTTCCCTTATGTATCGTTGCACTACATATCGTATAGTTGTACGTTTGAGCTTCAGATTTGATGATGGTAATTGCATAAGAAATTTTTCTTGGATGTTGTAGTCACTTAAATTGAAAAAGGAAATACACAGGAACAATGGTTTAAAAGGAATATGAGCCAACTGATATGCTGCTGGTGCTGTAAGAACAATACTCTAAATCATATCATTCCATAGTGAATTTAATTGATGCCCAATTCCATTGCACAGATTAGGCAAACTAAAGTTTAGCATTATTATTTTTTTTTGGTATCGCCTTTAATTTTAAAAGCACGAAGAGAAGTCGTGAAGAGTAATTAATTCATATGGATGAAAATCTATGGAAGAAAACTATAGCTCTCTCGCACATCCAAGTTTTTATTTATTTATTTATTTATTTATTGACAAAGAGTCTTGGTTTTAGAAAAAAACATTGAGGATCAAACCGTGTAGAGATTACCTCAAACATATAAACATACAAAAAGCCGCCCTTATTAGTATGGATATAGATTAGATATTGTCATTACAATTATTTCGACTAGTGTTTTTAATGAGAAAAACTTATTGTCATTTTTTATTAAAGATGACACTAGTAGTGATTTCTGTTCAAATCACTCTTTTTTTTCTCATTCTTTCTGTTAAAAATGATTTAAATCATTAATGTGTATCAAAACTGAGTAATATTGACTTCGTCTCCCAAATCTCACATATGTCAATGATTATACTAGTAGTGATTTGTGTTCAAATCACTTGTTTTTTTTTTATTTTTTTATTTATTCTATTCAAAATTAAATCATTAATATGTATCAAAATTGAGTAATATTGATTTCATCTCTCAAAAATATCATTTTCCAATAAGTTCATACTTTATGTGAGCTAATTAGTGTCGTTGACGAGAAATGTTCGCACTGTTACAAAAGATTTTTATTTGTATAACCCACAATACACCATTAGTTTGTAAAGTAAATGATTTTATCAGCAAAAAGACGAGGTAAGAAAAAATAGAAAAGTTTAAGTCATTTGTCGGCTGAATTCTTCTCTATTGAAAATTGTACAGCAAACCTTTTGATGTCATCGTCATAAATGTCCATGTTGTAGGTCTAATTGTTTACGTAACTTGCGATTCTTCTTCTTCATCATCTACTGTTTCAAAGTCTTTGGATTGTCTACAAGATGCACATTTCTTCCGAATGTAAGACTTGAAGTTGTCCCAGTATGGCTTTATCCTAAAAGGATGATAAATTGCTGTATGAGAACATCGTAACGTAAAAGAGAAGCGCGTAGTTGTCATTAGTAGCGAACATAACTCTATCATCTGCAAAAATGATTATATTAGAGCTAGAACCAAAATTTATTTTTTCTTAAAATATGGGCGTTGTAGTTTTATTGACAGTTAAAGTAGTACAAAAATTTCGATTTGTCACAATTTATTTATTTAGAATTATTGATGATTTGATTGACTTAATGTTTCTAAGAAGTTTCATTTATATGAACATTTATTTCTTCTTAGCTTTAGGGTACCAGCGAATTTGCTACAAATAGAGCAATTGAGTGTCTAAAACTATTGCTGAATCAAAATAAAAAGTAATAAAAATAGTAATTCACCACCATGATCAAAAGTAATAGGGTTGACAGCAATTATTTCTGGCGATAAACAAACGTTTCTAGCAAAGAAAGAACACTGATTACAAATAAGCCTTAGTGTTTTTAGTGCGTTTTTCCAATAAAGCGGCAAGCAAATTCCACAAATTTACGATATTCTGTTTAATTTTTAGAACATATAGCAGTTCCAAAGGAAAATAAGGAAATGTCTCATTCTGTTTAGCTAAACTGCTGCTAAATAGAAATTGCCCTATGGACAAAACTCCCTTAATCTTTACGATTGGAATTTAACTAGGTTGACGACGACTCATATTAAAATGATCAGGAACTGTAAAAACAATTCAGAAACGTTCCCGGAAAATAATGGGCAGCTTGTGTGTTCAATTTCTGCCAGTAACATATCTTGAAAAAAAAAATCCGTTTTCTGTTGAAATTCAGCAACCTTCCTGAATTTACTCTAGAATCATATTAAAGATTTGAATAATCTTCCTAGTTAAAGCCCAGTCATGTCTCTGGAATCCCCAGAGAAAAGTTGAGAAGGTTTAATCGAATAGCATGGCGCCTTCCATAGTCACGTACCAAAAACGTTCCAAAAGCATTTTTCCAACCAAGACCAAAGCTAAGACAGAATTGCAAGTAAGTGGCAAGCATACAGGGGTGGTCGGACCCGGTGGGACACCTGGATGCATCCCGATGCGCATTTCACCAAAGCACCTCCCACCCACAAAGGGGATATTTTTATTAGTAATTTTTAAAAAGAAAAAAAAAAAGCGCCTCTTCGCCATAAACCTCCACAAGGGTGCCACCCAAATTTTTAAAAATTTTATAAATAAATGGGTATTTAAGTAATAAAACCTTTCAATATTTCGCGGCGCCCCTAGATGGTAAAATCTTGCACTTGAGAATCGACTCTATGTAATGGTAACCACTACTGTGAGCGCTTTTGGACGTATTAAAGTATTTGGGGCGTGTTTTAGTAAGGCTCCAGGTAAGGATTCCCAAAATGTGCACCTCCCCGGGGAGCCATGAAGCCTCTACAGGCGTCCCATGAAATTTCTCAATAATGTCGCAAATAATAAGGGACATATAAATAATGAAACTTTTCAATATTTCGCGGTTTCCCTAGATGGCAAAATCTTGCTTTAGATAATGGCTCTCTATCACTGTATAAAAAGAATGTTCCGAGGCAAAACAACTGCTGTGAGCGCTTTTGGTCTTAGTATGCATTAGAAACGTAGTAAGGCTCCAGGCAGGGCCGCGCCGTCACCTATGTGCAAGGTCGTGCGGTACACGACGGCGCTAGAGTCAGCAAGTGCTGAACTCCACCAGTCAAAAAGGCTCTAAATAGGGGAAATTGCACTAACCAAAGAATTAAAATCGAACTTTTCATTAAATCTAATGGCGGGGGTAAAATTATAGTGCTCATTGAGACAAGCAATCCATCTCGCTGCCTATCAATAAGGAAAACTTATTGCCTTGTGTCTAATCATGCTATTCAAAAGCGCAATCTTTTACACTGAAAACACGTGATGCTAATCAATGCATACATTAGCATTTTTCTTTCTAATATGGAGCCGGGAATGCTATTTCGGTATGTACACAAAATTGAATATGTGACGCACAAGAAATTTGCTAGTATTCCCCATTTTGGTTGTTGCGGTGAATAAGATGTATGTATTATAATTTGAAAAATATGTCTTTTTGTGATATTTAATTATTGTGTGTGGTAATTCGACTACTTACTGTTGTCATTTATAGAAAAAAAAATACAGTAAGCCCAATTGCATACTATTTACTTTTTCGGGATATTTATATGGTGTAGACAATAATTTGGGTTACCTTTTTTGCTTCATAAAGTAACGGCTTCACCACAATTACTCGATTATTCCCACCCTCCACATTTCTTTAACTATTTACATATCAAAGAAAAACAAAGAACTTTGGACAATTTTTGTTTTAGATAGAGTAAGTCGGGCTATCTTGCCCCATCAGATAAGTTGCCCCAGTAATTGTATTTCACGGTTTCAGAAATAGGGCGCTCCCGTGTTAAGTTTTTTTAGAGCATTTGAGTATAAAGAAGTTTTATGCATACACTACAGCCATTTTTGGTGAATTTTTAGGGGTAATTACATAGTTATAGCAAAGTGAAAGATAAGAGCGACACTTTTTAAAGCTTGCTCTAAGTAAGTACTTTTAAAAACTTTTGTTAAAGTAACTAGCGTTCTAATATTCTGTTAAATTATATGCTTATATAGTAAGAGAATATCATAAAGAAGGCTCTTACCGTTGATTACAGCAAAATTGAACTGATGTTTGAACAAGAAGTAGTGGGGCGATTAACCTTGAAAAAAAGGCCCCACCTGATTACAGATTATTTGCACTGATGAATAGACAGGGTAATGTGCCCCACACTGAATATTTTTACGTGTGTCGACATAAATCCTAGAATTACCATTATTTATTATCTTTTGCCAGAAAACTACAAGATCGCGATCGTGTCTGCATTAGGAAGTTCTTATTTTTAAATGTAAAAAAAAAGAAATATTTGAGGGCATTTAAGCACATTATTGAAAAAAAAATGTTTACAAAATGTTTAAAAAGCTGAAAACTAAGACGAAAATTTTTCTGGATTGGAGAATTCTTTTCTGAAGTTTAAATTTTTTTCTGTTCTATGAAACTCATAATTCGGCTTCTTTAATTGCTAAAAATGTTGTTTCAAATCATCGGTGTTCCCTAACCTGTGAGTCGCAACCCCTGTCAGGATCGGATACGAGAGGAGGGTCATGGAAACATGATCCCTCCTCCCCTAAACCCTCAACAATATTATCCGTCCACGTTGTTGTTCAAACACTTAATGAATAAAATGTAAACGACTTCAGTAATCAATTTTTTCAGTGAATATTGAAAATATTGCTTATTTTCATTGTTGATAAAATTAATTCCTTTCGTTTTTTCTCCATCAACTTACTTATTTTTGGCCGATTTAATACTTTTTATTGACGCACTTCTATTTCAGAAATTTTTTGCACCTAAACCCGTAGGCTGGTTTAGTGTAACCATTGGGTAGCAACATTATTCTTACTTTTCAGATGTATAAACAGTAATGCTTCAAGGTTTATAGTATAGACGGGACCGAGAGAGCAACGTGTAATTTGAATTTACGTAAGTCGATCACAGTATTTTTAATTCATTTATCATCGCTATAATGAACAAATGTTAGTAACGTAAATTTAAGAATTGCGAAGTGAGGCCAATATTTGGCATTATTGCTCGTTAATAATAGTCACGAGATCAGGTTAAGCGTAGCATCGTCTGTTCATTTATGACAGTCACAGTGTTTTAGCAAGGGGTATAAAAATATAAGAGACGTTTACAAAAAAACTGGTAGCTCCCGATGCTTGGGTTCGAACAAATGATACATAAACGTTTAATATTTGGTTAATAAATATTACTGGTAAATAATCGACAACATATTTAAATTGGTATTATTTGTGTATTAAAGCACAATGAAGCCGCTAAAGCATTCGTTTAATACAATAATTGGTAATTCTGTCTTTACCAAGTTATAAAAATTAAGAAACCTCGCAACTCCGAGTTAATGTGATTCGGGATAGTATACGTCGGTGTATTTCAGTATACTCAGTTTCAAAAATTTTACAGAAGAAAAAAAAAATAGCATCATTTTCATTTTCTTTTGCGTCGATGCTACTTGCAGATGATTTTATTTCTATATGTGTATTATTTAAATTTGTTTCTAAGAAGTTGTCATGTTTTTTATTTAATCAACAGCTAATTGTATTATGTACTTTTTGCAACTTAATGAAATTTGATTTTGTATAGCTCGCGTTTAATACAAATGAATAATAATTTTTTAAAATCTAGAACTAAGTAAAATAATTTTGAAAATGTCAAAATATGTTAAAAATCACAGTAGTTTCTTTTTTTTCTAATTTCTAAATTTATTATATGTTACAAACATTATAACGCATGAATAAAATGCACTAAGAATTTTGTTTTTGCATAAATTAGCAATTAATTGCTCGTATTATGATTCTTATTCTTTTGCATTTATTTAGTTAACTGCTAATAATTTTTGCTTGTTATACGAAATTTGGTAATGTTACCTCAAGTGGGGCATTTAACCTGATGTAGTGGGACGAATTGTCTGACTGTCAAAGTTATATACCCCAAAGGAGCAATTTTTTTTTTTCTCTTTGCAATAAAAAATTTAATTCCCATCTTTTGGTCATAATACGTTTTATACATTATCTGGACCTGTGTTAAAAGAGACCGGAGGTATTATTTTTTATTTTTCGTCATTTTACTTCTGTTTAACAAAGTTTCTGCTTCGGTGGGGTAAGATTGCCGGAACTGTATTAATACTGTTTACTGTATTAATTTTTACTTCCTTTTACAAAAAAGGAAGTATTGTATTCGCGAAAAAATTTTCACTCAAAAATCGCCCTTAATTTCCATTTTGCTCACCCCCAAATGAATGTTGAGTTTTTTTTTCGATTCGACCACATGCGGAAAAGTGCCTAAGAATGTATAGACACGCGAAATATCCATTTTGACCATCACCGAGGTAATTACAACGACTTTTCTCGTGACGTCTGTATGTATGTGCGTATGTGTGTATGTGCGTATGTGTGTATGTGCGTATGTGCGTATGTGCGTATGTATCTCGCATAACTCAAAAATGGTATGTCCTAGAAAGTTGAAATTTGGTACATAGACTCGTAGTGGGGTCTAGTTGTGCACCTCCCCTTTTGGTTGCTTTCGGATGTTCCTAAGGGGGTCTTTTGCACCTTTTTGGGGGGAAATCATTGTTAATTTCGATGTAAACTCAAGTGGCGTTATAATTTGTCGGACACTTGGCGATATATCGCCAGTCTTTTGGTCGCCAAGTTTTGTCGCCAACTTGGCGACAAATTTGGCGGAGTTTTTTTTTTTTTTTTTTGGTTTCAATTTGGCCATTGTTGGTGATATTTAGAGAATAAATATTGAATCACATTAAAATAGCGAATAATGGGGAAATGACATTAAATTGGAGTAAAAGGAAGTCATGTGATGCACACATCAGCTCGTTTTTTAAGAAACTGTGCGCCCTTGGGTTGCTTGTCGACTGCCTTTTTAGGGATCCCAGTCCGTCCCTGCAAGCATAGCAATTGACGACAATTCTTGTTAAGTTCGGAAATCCAAAGACTTATTCTCTCTCAATAAGAGCTCAGTCTTGCAAAGCTACGGAATCCTAAGACTTATTTGCTCTTTTCGTTCTGGACAGGTCGCAATCGAACTGTAGCCGATGCACTTAGTAAATAGGCTCCATTTATCTTTAAACTAGTATCTAAAAATATTTTTTAACAAGAGTGAAAATTTGCATTCGTGCAACTTTTAGCAATTCAGGAAACCTTTTGACAAGGATACTTGATTTTCACAGAAAATTTATAAGAACGGTCCACGGAAATAATCAGGGGACAAAAAACATATTTCAACACTTTCAAAATTATTTTACTCAGTTCTAAATTTTTTAAATTTACTATGCATTTGTGGTAAACGCGAGATATAGAAAATCAAACTTCATTAAGTTGCAAAAAGTTATATATTACAATTAGCTGTTGATAAAATAAAAAAATAATGACAACTTCTTGGAAATAAATCTAAAAACTAAACTTTTAGAAATAAAATCAACTGCAAGCAGCATTGCTACAGAGGAAAATGAAAAGAATGCTATTTTTATTTTATTTTTTTCTTCCCTAATAGTTTTTAAACTGAGTGTACAGAAATACACCTACGTATACTATCCCGAGTCACACCAACTCGGAGTTAAGAGGTCTCTTAATTTTTATCACATGGCAAAGACAATGCATTCCACGAATGTTTTAGCGGCTTTTGTGCTTTAATACGCAAATAATACTAACTTAAATACGTTGTCGATTAGCTACCAGTAATATTTATTAACCAGATATAAATTGTTTATATATCATTTGTTTGAATCTAGGCATTTGTAGCTACCAGTTTTTCGTAAGCGTCTCTTATATTTTTATACTTCTTGCTAATTAGCTGTGACTATCAGATGTTAACAGATGATGCAACGGTTTATCCGATCTCGTGTCGTGTATTAACGCGTAAAAATGCCAAATAGTGGTCTCACTCGCAATTCTTAAATTTACGTTACTAACAAGCTAACATTGGTTCATTGTAAGTGATGATAAATGAATTGAAAACACTAGGTCCGACTTAAGGGAAATTCAAATTACAGGTTGCTCTCTCTGTCCCGTTTATACTATAAACTTTGCGGGATTGCTGTTTTATACATTTGAAAAGAAAGAATAATAATGCGACCCGCAAACCAGCCTACGGTTTTAGGTGCAAAAATTTCTGAAATAGAAGAGTGTCAATAAAAAGCATTAAATCGGACAGTTAGTTAAATGATGGAGAAAAAAACGAAACTAACTAATTTTATAAACACAGAAAAGAAATAGTATTTTAAATATTCACTAAAAAATGGATTTCTGAAGTCGTTTATATTTTGTTCATTAAGTGTTTGAACACAATGTGGACGGATATATTGTCGACGGCTTAGGGGAAGGGGGATCATGTTCCCATGACTTTCCCCTTGTCCTGACAGGGGTTGCAACTCACAGTTGAGGAACACCGATGATTTGAAACAACATTTTTAGCAATTAAATAAGCCGAATGTTGTGTTTCATAGAAGAGAAAAAAATAGAAATCTCAGAAAATAATTCTCCAATTCAGAACAAATTTCGTTTTAGTTTTCAAACACAATTTTTTTTTTTCCAATCTTGTGACTAAATGTCCTCAAATATATTTTTTTACATTAAAAAAAAAAACTTCCTAATACAGACACGATTGCGATCTTATCCTTTTTTGGCAAAAAAGAAAAAATACAATAGATATCATTCTCGGATTTATATCAACACAAGTAAGTAATACTTAAAATACACCGCCAGCTCAGTCATTCCATCCGAGGAATAGGTGCTTTTTAGCACTCATCAGCTCGGAATAGGAATCACATGAGCTGGAGGCGAAAAATCTCTTAAGGGAGCCAAGAGAGTCAAACAAACTGGTAGCCAATGCAGAATTAGCAAACCAGATGAATGACCGCAGCAATGGTGCGGTTCAACTCAAAGATTGATGGCAAAGCGAAGGTCATCTGGTTTGCTAATTCTGCATTGGCTACCAGTTTGTTTGGCTCTCTTGGCTCCCTTAAGAGATTTTTCGCCTCCAGCTCATGTGATTCCTATTCCGGGCTGAGTGCTAAAAAGCACGAAACTGCAGTCCTCGGATGGAATAACTGAGCTGGCGGTGTATTTTAAGTATTTCTGCCTTAGCTCTGGCTTTAGGGTGGTAACTTACTACGAAACAAGTAAATAATATTCAATGTGGGGCACATTACGCTTTCGATTCATCGGTGGGGCAAATAATCTGTAATCAGGTGGGGCATATTACCTTTTTGTCAAGGTTAATCGCTCTACTACCTCTTGTTCAAACAACAATCCAATTTTGCTGTAATCAAAGGTAAGAGCCTTCTTTATGATGTTCTCTTACTGTATAAACAGATAATTTAACAGAATATTAGAACGCTAGTTACTTTCACAAAAGTTCTTAAAAGTACTAACTTAGATCAAACGTTAAAAAGTGTCGCTCTTATCTTTCACTTTGCTATAACGCTGTAATTACCCCTAAAAATTCAATAAAAATGGCTGTATTGTGTGCATAAAACTTCTTTATACACAAATACTCTTAAAATTTTCGACACAGGCGCACCCTATTTCTGAAATTGTGAATTACAGTTGCTGGGGCAACTTATCTTACGGGGCATGATACCCCGACTTACTCTACAGGAATTAAAACTTCATAATTTCCTTTTAAGATTGGATGACTATACATGGCAATCATTTTTTTTTTTTTTTTTAGTGAGGATACTCAACTACTCTTGGGTGTAGAAACCTCTGCAATGACGGAAAGATCAAGCGATTGAGCACGTTCTTCGATTGTGCAATTTAGGAGGGCCCCACAGGTTTGCTGTGCGTACATTCCTAAAATATTTGAATCGGGCTTTGGTGATGGAGTCGCGCAATCAGGGTCGATGGAGTTCAAGAATGTCGGCTGATTCTGCTAGATGCTTCAGCGCAGTTTTCCAAATACTCAGCACAAACTCGTCAATAACCATAAAATTTAAACCAAACTATCTTTAAATTAAGGAACTTTATGTTATACGTATGTATTTCATATGTGTATTATACCTTAAACTAGATGATGCTATATAGTTTATGTTAATTAGTACTCTATTCAGCAATATGTGTTCTACTGTAACTTGTCTGCGAGTTGTTTGCCTTGCAGGGCTGATCCGAGGGTGTCGGCTGCTCGCGTGCAAAGAACTAATGTGCCGCCCCTCCAGAGAATTTTGCATAATTTTACTAATACTTAACGTCCTTATCCATATACTCTTCAAATTATTGTATCAAATTCGATGTTTGAAAAAAAAATTTAAAAAAAAAAACGAAAAAGATGAATTTATAAAATGTAAGAAATGTTTTTTTTTTGAGTTGACGAAGAAACTTTCAAAATTGACGTCAAAAATTGCATTTTTGGGAACTTTTTTAAAATTTTAGGGGTAAGGTATTTTGGGGCTCCCTCCTGAAATTCTTTCAAAATTGAAGTCAATTTTAAGCTCTTTTTGGTGACCTTAGCTTAGGAAAAGTCGCGACACTTCCCTAAAATTATCCAAAAGCTGAAGTTTTAAACACGCAATTTTGAGCTATCTTTATTGACGTTACGAACAGAGAGGGATTTCTAACGCTTCTTTTTCAAACTTTTTGAAATTGAAGTCTTTTTTTTTTTTTTAAATAAAGTAAAACCTGACCACGCCTATTTTTTTTTTTTAAATTCAAGTTCAAAAAACGCAATTGCAGCCAAACTCTGATGATGTTACGTGTAAGGGGTTTTGGGGCTCTCCCTAATTTTTTTCGAAGTTGAAGCTCTATAAAACTAAGTTTTTTTGATACTAGGGGGAGAAATTTAAATGTTCTCCATCATGATTGTTTTAAAGCTTTAGTGTTTTTTTAAATTTCAGATTTCATACGGGAGCATTAGCTCACTTTATTCAAAGAGAACTGCGTGCTAAGCGCATGTCTCAATTCTGGTTTTTAAAAATCCGTGGCTTTCCTCCGCAACAGAGTCGAAATTAAAGTCCAAAACATTCCTTCAATTCTTTATGTAAACTTTGATGATGTTGGAATAAGAATCAGAGTTTTGGGTGCTGCTTCCTAAAAACTCATTTAAAAGTCATCTTTAGGGACTTCAGACGTAGGGGAGGCTATGGAATGTTAGAAATTCAAATCGAAAGAAAAAGAAAAAGAAAGGGAAAAAAAGGCTATATGTTTGATCAGGTTAAGAAAAAGGGATGGGCAAGAAACTAAGATCAAGTTCTAAACATCAGTGGCTCATAGGGAAATACAGGAGTGGTTCATAAAGGAGTTCCAAAATTAAAAGCCCAAAAATGCAGATAAAATGCACCAACACACTGTGCACTACCATTCTGTTTTTCTTAAACTATGCTAAGCTATCGAGAAATCGGGGCTTATTTTTAATAATTTGAGAATAAATTTAAAATTCAGCATATTTTTTAGTCTTATTTTACTCTTTTGTATTGCAAAATTCTTAAGAATAGAACTTTTGCTTAGTTAATAGAAATATATGCGGCCTGCGGCCGTACCTCTTGCCGCTCACGTGTGGTGCACACGCTGCACGCACACCTGCTAGGATCAGCCCTGTTGCATTGATACAAATGTTAAACGTAACCACCCCTTGAGTGAATTGTCGTCATCTCCTTCAGAATATAGCGACATAGCGACTCTCAAGAAATCTATCGTCATCCAATGGGTTCCTACCCAGTGGGGTACCTGGATGCAATGAGATTGCAGATTGCCTGGCCAAACAGGGTACTCTGGTCACACAAAGTATTCCGCGACCAATGAGTTTTTGCGGTATTAGAAGACTTGTTAAGGATGCAGTTATGGCCCGTGCACGAGACGAACTTAATACCCGTGTACCTACTCCATAAAAACTGGCGAGATGCTGTTCTGATGTTACGTAATGGCCCAAGACGCAGAGCAGTTGCGGAATTCCGCCTGGCCACCGGCCATGACTAGAACCCCTTAAATATGATAGGCCGACTCATCCGACATTTTGGTTCCAAGACAGTTTTGGATCCAACCTTGTATCTTGCAATTATAAATGCGTTATAATATTAGTTGGTTGCCCTGTCGTAACAATTGATGATAAGTCGAGTAAAATGTCGTTTAAGGTAAGTCTGCAAAGATAACTTAATCCACAAATTCAAGAAAATTTTATCTGGAAATAAATACTGAAGTAAACTTTTAATTTATAATACAATCTTCTTCATTAACAGAATAAAATAATCAAACATGAAAAAGGCAACGCAACTGAAGCTTGAGCATCAGTTTTCTGCAACGAAGTTTTTGTACAAATACTAATTTTGTCCCCCGAAAGTTTTGAAACCAAAATGTCGGACGTGTCAGCTCCCTGTTATAGCGGCCTTAGCCGTGATTGCCTTCACAAACGCCTTTTCTGAATCGGAATCGTTCCTTCCCCGTCATGTAATCTGTGTGGCTCTGGAAGGGACATGGACCGCGCCCACCTACTGCATTGTACCACGCTTTGCAAGACCTTCTTCGCTGAACGCTATTGAGAGGCTAGAGACAATATGGATTAATGAACTTTTTTGCAGCATTTTTTCAGCATCGAGTGGGGAAAGTGAGATACCCCTTAAACACATGAATTCCAAGAAATGCTTGCTTCGCTCGCAGAAAGAAAAAAAAAGTAATAATAACGCTTCACTTACCAAGTGGACTGTTAGATAGTAGGATACTGAAAGGGTTTGACTACAGATAAATATTTACCCTGCGACAGGAGTTTGGATAAGAATGGAGTGACTGTGTGCCCTGCGCGATCTCTCTCGGGTTAAAACAAGTGTTGGAAACTAAGATATCGGCCGAATTAAATTTTTTCTAGTTTATAAGTGTAATAATAAATAAATACAAATAAATGGAGTACCTAAAATAATAGCAAAACCTAAGTTTAAAAAATAATAACTGGACACACAATTCCTTCCTAAAAACGTGGATGTGGACTTTTAAAAAAAATCCCGAAGCGTCACACATTATTTCCTGGTAACGTCCCGGGATTTCGCAGGCTTCTGGCAGTTTCCCTTTGAAAATCAGGGATATTTGCGAAAAGGTTTCCTGAATTGTTACAAGTCGTATGAATGCGGACTTACTGCAAAATATTAGACAGATATATTGAGCTACTTTATTAAGTACTAGCTTATTACTCGGCGTTGCCCGGGTGCTTCTCAATGCAACATATCATTTAGATAATTGAATGGATGAATTCTATCTAAATAACAGCAAAAAACTGCATTCACAACACTCTAGGATCAAATTTTCAAAAGACTGTAAATAGCACAGAAAGTTGAGCATTTGCAGGAAAAATAGCATCAAGTAAAAACGAAAAAGCATGAGACATGTTATCGGGGTTCTGTCAACGATATTCTTTGCTTCTGCCGTGTTCACTGGCACGTTGTCTGCGGTTGAATCAGACGGGCGGTACATCCAATGTCTTAATGCAGAGACAAATGATTGTCCTGCATATCTTGTGGGACAACCTTTTGCGTGGTGCTTCGAATACGAAAACCGTTGTGCTGCCTTTAACGGTTTTGTATACCTCAAGACATTAAAGCATGTTATAGTACTCTTCACACACATTTTATTCTGGGAAAAAAAATCTTGGAGTGTTTTCCTAGAAAGAGTCGTGAATAAATTCAAAGACTTTTATCAGTTACAAATGTATGCAAAATATGCCACCGTTACAATATTTTCAGATATGAAAATCATCCTCAATGGCCCAAAAGCTAAACAGATAGTCCACACAGAAAATAAGGAATTCGGTCATTTAATAGCCGTTAACATTTTGTTTTACGGATAATTGGCGGTGTTTTTATTTTCAAGGTTTCACGTGTTAGGTAGACTCATTTTATAATTTTTTGTAAGTGTTCAGGAATGTAAGCACATTCCGTAGAAAACGTTCACTTAGTATAAATAATTTCACAAAATGTGTCTGTTTGCCCTTTCCGTGGCGATTTAGTAGCATCATGCCGTGGAGTAATATCAGATAAGTGTAAATTGCATAAAAAGACGTACGTCAACTACATTTTATTTCCTATATTTATGACAAATTTCTATTTTCGTAGATAAAAATGACAGTTAGATATTAATGTTGGTGTCTTGCAACGATTAAAAATTTGTCTAGATTAAAATTTTATTTCAAATTTTTAAAACCTCACACTTGCCGTAAATGTTGTACATGATAACTCAAACTGATGCGGGTAGTAAGATCACTTATTTACGTTTGCTGTTCTGAAGTATTCCTTTGAGAATATTAAAATTTTAATTTGCAGAGGCACAGTTGTCATTAGGGGTAGGAATGGTTCCACTGAATAATAGTTGCCATAGAAACAGTTACAGTTATTATTTTAAGATGCATAAAGCATTAAAAATGGAGTACGTGAACGCGAACTTATGGAATGAACTATGTAAAACCCGTCAATTGAACTGCCTTATAGAGAAAGAAATAGGAGTGCACATTTTGGTCACTATCCGCGTCATTTTTTTAAATTACTTGCAAGCCATGAAATTAAAAGAAAGAAAAAAACCGTCTTGTTTCTACTTACAACTGTATAATAGACAATTCTTTTGTTTATGTTTTACAAAAGCTTGTTGCACATTCTGTTCCCCATATCCGCAGCTTCAAAACGAAGGAAATGTATTTCCACGTTTAGAAGCGTAATCCAAGTACTAAAAAGTTAAATTATTCAAAATTTTCTAATTCTTAAATTTAACTCAAATATTGCTCCTAAATACAATTCTTAGTCAACCTTCCAGCAGCAAAATGAAATACATTTTTGAATGAACTCAACCTTAAGCATGCAACATAAAATTATCTATATGGGAAATAGGTAAATTTCACATGCATTTAAAGTACTTAATCGCCTGCCTTTCTGACTTATTGATCGTGATACAGAACTTAAGTCTCACTGGAGATTTTAATTTCTTGAAGTTTAAAGAATGATGTTTTGCGATTAGCGGATATACGTGAGTTACAAATTGTTTCACCTTATCCCTCCACTGTGAACAGAGTTTTTTTCTATAACACTGATACGTATCCATTTTTATCTTACAGCATTTTTTCAATGACGGTTGAATTACTTAGTGGTAGTTACAAACAGTAATATTTTTCTATTGTTTACAATAAAAGTTATCGAACTGAGAGTCTTGTAACTGGAAATGGAGCTTTGCTCAACTAATTTCACGATGAAGACTAAAACGAAAAAACTTTATAATGTGGCGTAATATTTCATCATGCCCATTTCAGTAGCAATCTCTTTGTGTCAAAAGTTGCCTCATACCCGCTAATTGGTTTAAAATTATTGCTAGTCAGCGAAGATGCTCCTTCAGGTGTACTATTGCTTCGAGCGTTAAAGTAATATAAAATTTTAAACGATTAAGAAATTTGTTTACGTAAAAAATGGAGGCATTTTAGGCATTTTAAAAGTTTAAATGTGAATTAATATTTCTTTACATTTTTCAAACTTTAAACTTTTACCCTTCTAAAACTATGAATTCCGCCGTATTAAATTTTCGTGTGGTTTCGAGACTAAAGGTGCACAGCCTTTTACTCTACCACACATTAGCAATCCTAGTATGATAGTTTATGTACATGTAATGAACCCCATGACTATCCCCCTCCCCCTTGAAAGATAAATTCAATCTACGCTACTATGCAAAAGAATGATTATTTTGCAATTCATTAGCCATATTAGTATTTTTTCCCCTGGTCTCTGATAACCTGAAGCGATTTCTGTGAAACTTAGGTGAACTGAATTAGGTAAATCATGGAATAGTATAAATAACATATACATATTGATTTGTTTAAGGATAATACAATTCTAAATTATATTTCCGATGCAATAATGTCGTTTTAATATAAATTTAGTACTCTAATTGTAAAACTGTTGAAGATTGTACTTCGATAATACCTATCTCATTTTGGTATTTTCTGTGCTGTTTATGTATAGAAAATACAGATCAAAATTTCCTTTACTGTTACGGTATTATTACTTGAAAACTTATTAGCGAAATGCGCAAGCAAATTGAAAAAGAACCACCGATGCTGGTTTCAATGCATCCTTGTGTCTTCGCAGGGTGCAATTTAAGAACTACTGAAAGACAGCATTTCCTTTCCGTTCGGCTTTCTTGCCAAACATGCTATACGTTTGTCGCTAATCGACATTAACAGCCATTGTTGAGGATACTTTTGTGTTGATTGCATTCAAAATATCTCCTGGTAGTTATATGTTGTTAACCATTTTCATTTGCTTTGAACCAAGGTTTAGAAACGTAATCCAAGATCACAAATACCGATATAGTTGAACCGAATTACTTAAAGATTCGACGTAAATCATAAAGAAAATTTACAAATTGCAAATTGGTTTGATAAGGATCATAGAACATTAAATAAAATTTCTGTTGCAAGGATGAAATTAGATGTGGTTTTAATAAAAGTAGTCTAATGTTGAAACAGTCGAAGATTGTACGTCAATATTGAATGCAGTACTATTACCTTACTCATGTTTGTATTTTCTTGCTATTAACGGGATAAACACTGATCAAAAATTACACGAAGTCTTACTGTTGTGGATTTTATGGTTAAACAATATTTAAAAATTATAATTAAACAGTAGCATTCAAATTAAGTAGCACCATGAGTAGCATCAATGGACCCCTGGAGCCTCGTAGGTCGCAGTTTAAGAAACGATGTACAGCATCATTTATTATATCTACGGCTTTCTCGTCAAACATGTTTCAACGCTCATCGCTAAACGACACTGACGGCCATCGTTTAGGATACGTTTTGTCTTGATTGTATTTAAAATAGCTCATGGTGGTTATATGTTGATAACCGTTTTCATTTGCTTTGAACCAAGGTTCACAAATTTAACGATTAAAGTCGATCTTTGAAGAAACTTCATCTAGGGCAGTTTTTTACGGGCTTTTCATTTAGACTAAATTCATAACTATACAAAAATTAGTTCGTGCAGAAAAGACCAATTTTATGACTCAAAATATGAAATTAGACCTCTTTGGGTGTTTTTAAAATTCCAAAAACCCGCCTATATGTATTCCTGAGCAACAATTTACCTTTGTGCCAAATTTGGAAGAAATCCGACGAAAACTGTGGATTTGTGTAAGGAACATACACACATACCCACAAACATACATCCATTTTTATATATATAGATTTCATTTTAATCTCGATTCCGTCCCGTCCAGATTGAATGAACCGGAAATAAATGTCAGTTGCAGTCTCTGGATACTAAAGCGTAGTTTTGAAAGAACTACAGGCAACTGAAATGTGTGTTATATTTTTTAAACTCTGCATTCACTTTGTACTTGTTTAATGAAATGGCTTTAGGAGTTTTCCAGGTAAATCAGCAAGAACCAAGCTATTATATTACTACAAACATATATGAATTTTCTGGAAGGTTCTTGATTTATTCCAAGAACATACATGGATTTTGTTGGAAAGGCTGCTGAATTCTTTAGAAATTTTCCAGGTTAATTTTAGGAAGGCTAGTTTCTTCTAATGGATAACTTTTCTGCCTTTTTCTATAAACAAGTCCTTGTACTTTAGTACATTATATAGAAAGTGCTAAATAAGTACAAGTACTATATGAAATATATTTCTATATTGCATACATGCAGAAATTAGGCGCATAAGCTACCCATTATTTCCCAGGAACTAAAATGTTCTTTTTTCTTTGTTTTTTTGTTTTTTTTCTTATACATTTAGGCGCATGGTAACTGTAGTAAAATGCAGAACTATTCCTCTTGTATTGAAGTTTTAATGCCTTAGAAAACAAAGCTAATTCGTTTAAACAAACTGAACTTGAAAATGTACTTATCACTTATTATAAAAGTGACTTTAAAAAAAATGCATGTAACGCGTAAGGTTAAACGAGGAATGATGACTAGCAATCTATCGATTGAATTGTTATCTATTTAACAAATAATGAAGTAGGAACATGTGCGGCAAAGTGAAATAGTTAAGTTTAGTTAGAATTTTATATCAAAAAAATATGAAAATGTAATTGTACAGTGCACATACAGAGAAAACAGTGCTTTTTATAGAAAATCATATTGATTTTTTTTTTCATTTATGAAGTAAATTCTTACTTTTAAGTAAAACTGGTTACATTAATTTTAACTCTAATAGAGATTAAAACGTTAATTTAATATTTTGTTATTCAATTTAAAGGTTGAAAACTCCTTGTGTACCACAAAGTATGCCACGAGGCTTACAGAAGTAAGTAGAAAAAACAAAAATAAATTACCAAAAATGCTTAAAAAATTAAATAGTTAATAAAATCAACAAAGAAGACAAAACTCTCTGATCTTTTAACAAGATCCTAGAGAACAGGGGGCCAGCGAACGAAAAGGCTATGAATTCTTCCTGAAGGCTGACCTGGGGCTTGCATGCAAACTGCACTGCAGAAGAACATGTTCTACGTCTAATACTTATTAACAAAGTTTTTAATTACACACTTTATGGTATATGATTTTCTATACAAAAAGAACTAGTTTTTTGTTATAGATGCATGAACATGCATAGTGTCAACCTTCTGTAGAGTCCGGCGCGCAGAAAAAAAAAAAAAACGGAGCGTCACAGATTACTTTAGGGAAACATTTCGGAACGTATAGGGATTACACTAGTTTCGTGTAAAAAACAAGTCTCTTTTTTTTGTGAAAAAAATATCACAAAAAGCTTCTCCGATGCCGAATTTGTACTTTGGTGAAAAACATTTTTAGCTGCTAGTGAAAAAATATAATAGGCTTCTTTATGAGGTGTTTCTCCTCCTGATTGACTGAGCACGAATAGAGGTCGAAATATAGTTTCCAGCTATTTTAGCGTTCAAGGAATTTCGTGCAATTCTGGTTTAGTTTCGGTCATATTTGCTTTATTAGCTTACAAGGTAAAGGAAAAAGAGGCCTACCCTATTCATATAGAAGTTTTCAGGGAAGATTCCTAAGTTAGTCCAAAAACGTGACTGGATTTGACTGGGAAGGTTTCTATTTTTTTTTTTCTTTTTTTTTATTTCTTTTTTATTTATTTTTTTTATTTTTAAGATTTAAAAGTTATTTTCAGGAAAATTACTAACTTTTAGAAGGGAACGTTTCTGGTTTATACCAAATATGTTATTGGCAGAAATTAGGCGCATAAGCTTGCCATTACGTTTAAGGAACGTTTCGATTTTCTTTTAGTGCGGGATCAAGTGGTTAATGGGGTTCAAGTGGTCATTCCTCATTGGTATTATACTTGTAATAAATGTAAGAATGAGTTTAAAAAAAAACATATGTGCATCAAAGGACCCCGTGCAAAGAATTTCAGAAAAAAAATCCGACGTTAATTGAATTTGTATTAGGAACACTAATACACACATACAAATAAACTTCCATGCGTATATAAGTTTTAGAACAAATCAAGTAATGTAGAAGAGAATGGTCATAAGTGAACCTTAACATGCATTCTTCTTTTAAAATCACTTAATCTTAATTAATGACTCAAATGTTAGCTAAATAAAAACAAAATCATAAACTTTTATTGTTGTTTGAAGTAAACAGGATTAAATAGAACTGAACTTTAAAGCAATATACAGATTGAAATTAGTGCATAATTGTATTTCTCCAATGTTTGATAAATTCTTAGCTCTTTTTTGTAATCACATCTTTTAATCTATTCTAGTAGAAAAAATTACATTCCAAAAAGTCCCTGTTATATATAAGTAAAATTAGAAGATTATATCTAGAAGTATTTCGTAGTTTTTTTTTTATTATTTTTTTATTTTTAAATAAAGTTTTTTTTTTTTTTCAGAATTGTGTTTCCAGAAAAAAAATATTTTTTTTAAATGTATGATTTTAATGATTTAGATACTGGTGAGATAACATCTTTAATAAATTTTTGGAAACTTTTTGTGAAATTTTAATTAGTCAAACATTGGAAAACATCATACCCTGATGACATTCACGAAATTGAAGAGTCTCAGATATGATTCTTGGGGAACGTACTTATTGTAGTTATTCACCACAAAACTGTAAGTTATTTAATGAAAGTCAATTTCAAAAAAACAAAAATCTAGGTGTGATAAACCCAGGTACCATTTTAATTTTTAAAAGTTGTAAAATGGTTGTTAATGTTGCGACACCTATTTTAAAAGATTAATGAAACGTTTAAATGCCATGTTTGCTACCTGGGTATTTAAATATACATATTTTTATATGAAGATTTTATCTATGTTTTTCAACTATGACCGCTTTGCTATATCCCAAGTCATAAATACAAACGAAAAAGAAAATTTCATAAAGACGGTGGTTAACGTGGTGACAACTATTTTAAAAGGTTAAAGGTTTAATGAAACGTTGAAACTTTACGTTTGCTACCATGGTATTTTTTAAAATATATGCTTATTCATGAAGGTTTTACATACGTTTTTTAACTATGACCACTTTGGTATACTCTAGGTGATAAATACAAATGAAAATATCATAAAACTGTTTAAATCATTTTCATATTTCCTAAAATTCAGTGTTCTTTATTAATATAATTTCAATTGACAACAAAAAAATAAACTTTTTCGAAGAAATTTTTTGATTTTATTATCCAGCTTAGTTGAAGAACCTGAATTTATGACAACTTTACTCCGACAGACCCAACCTGTTCTCAACAATATATATATATATATATATATATATATATATATATATATATATATATATATATATATATATATATATATATATATATATATATATATATATATATATATATATATATATATAACGCTCAAATTTAAAATGAACATAATAAAACTGGATCAAACCCAACAACTTAAAATTTGTGACTAATATCTACGATAGATACTGTAAGTTTCAAAAAAACTGAAAAATCAAAATTAACAAAAAAGGAAAACATTTTGATAAAACAAATACAGATCGTAAAAAACAGTTCTAACTGCTTCTTTGATTAGGTATTGATAGAATTTTAAGCACGGAGGCACTTTTTAGTTCATGTAATATTTCTCTGTAGATGCTCGGTTTAATTTGAACAAGCATCAACATAGTCATTAAAAACCTAGTCATTGGTATAGGCCTTAGATCCTCACTTTGCTTAAAATATGATTTTCTAAACAATTAATAAGACTCGAGGGATCAGGTCAACATATAAAAATTTCGTGAACATTCATAATGTCAATTATCCACACATGTTTTAAAATAAGAGAATACAATTTGACGTTGAGACTTCAAAAAAGAATGAAACTAGACCAATTCAAACAATCAAAAATGTTATATAATATTCATAACTGATAATGGAAGCTTGAAAAAAGATTACTGAAAAAGAGATAAAAAAATTTGCAGAGAGAGGGGAGAGAGAAATGCAGCACAGAGAGAGAGAGATCTCAAAACAATTAAAATAATCGGAAGCAAAACTCAGATTGAATGTGCTATTTATGTTCACTAAATTGTAGTTGCCCATTTGGTTACATTGATTTTTTTTCTTTAATCTTATATTTGACAACGAAAACTTAATGCATGTAATGACCCCTGATCTAATAAGCAGTCTGCTGCTTTCAAGAAAGTAAGCTTTTGAATGCTGTTAGTTTGAAAAACACGCGATGGATTAAAAAATATTGTTTTTTATTTTTTTAATCTAATTTTCTTTTAGTGAATAAATAAATGTATGTCTTTAAGCATGGACGCAGTAGCAAAAGTAACATGAAAGAAAAAATAAAAGCGCTAAAGAGCCAAACGATATACTCACAGCCAAAACAACAACCCAACTCCTAAGACGCCGAAAAAATGCGTAAGCGACCTCATTGTATTGGTGCTCCCAAAGCTCCCACATGGTGGGGAAAGTCACTTGTTGAACGGAATAGTCCAAACCGAACTAGCTCGCAGCATTAAATGAACCACCTTAGGAAGAGGTGGTTAGGACCGGTCGGAAGTTTTGCAATACAAAGCTTTATGATTGGGTGAAAATTGGTGATGCCGTAATTATCTAAACGATTTCGGAAGAGGAACAAGTTGCCCCTCGCCGATCGTCAGATTTAAAGCAGTATAAGAAAAACAGCCAATGTGAGAGGCGGCTAGATCTTTGTGATTGAAGGGGGTTTATCCTGCTAGTGTATTATGCTTTATTTATAATGCATTAAAATTCATTCTAAGAGCATTTTTTTTCTGCACATTATCATTACGTTGACGGAGAGCATTAAAACGTTTGTCTGGTGCATACAAAGGTTGGGACTTGCACTATTTTAACACTTTTAAATAAATAGAAGATTTTTTTTAAATAGAATTACGATGTAGAGCTCGCTGCAGAGTAAGAATCTACATAAAATGCAATAATAAAATAAAAATCACCATTTTTTATTTGAGTCAATCTGGCCCTGAAGTACAGTATTGTCACCTTGAAATCATTTTTTTTTCATCATATTTTCTTCTATTGTTTTAGATGAAATGAATATACAAGCACACAAAGTTTTAGGCATCCAGATTAATTATTGAAAAAACAAAGTGTGTCCACTGTAGCCTTAAATAAAATAAGGATATACTAATGGAATCAATTATTTGATAGAAGGTTAATATTGGATATAAAGATTTCAAATGTCAAAAACATAGCGATATGCTGTTAAAATAACAGTTTTTAGAGATAAATTATCGACTCCACATTATGCTCAATAGGTATGTTCTTTTGAAACCCATTTTCGATTTTTAATCAGATTTCATTAATTGTGGAGAATTTTTGCAGTTTATTCAATCCATTTGTTGGGGGTGTGTCATTTTTACGCATGTATTTGCCACTATTCCGGGAATTTAAAATTTTATATTTTAATTTCTACACCTTCGAATGTAAGCAATCATTATGTATCTTAAAATAAATTTTCAACTTTCTGAAAAAAAAAAAAAAAAGAAATCGAAAAAACTTTAAAAATTTAATGACTTGCACGTGTTGCAGGTGTGACTTTTTATGTCCCGCCCAAATATGTTTAAAGGAATCGAACATCTACAAGACGTTCTTTTCAACAGACTTTCCAGTTCTTTTTAATCAACAGAGCGTTCTTTTGAAACCGATTAAAATTAAAGCATTAGAAAAATCTAGATTGTTTGCATTAAAAATAATTTTTCTATGTTTATTTTTCCGATTTAAAAAAAGGAAGAAACTTCCAACCCAAATAAATGTCTATTTAATCCCATATAATTATATCTTCACATTCTTTGGCACACATACTTTCCAATGATTTTTTTCTTCAGTAGTTTAGTTTTTTTTACAATATCTAGTGTTTATATGTAACTATTAAATAACTAACGGAAGACACTGTACTGGTAAATTAATTTGGGTTAAGTTTTTCTTCCCGTGTCTAACTTAATTCTGCTCATTTTGTTTCTTCTGATTTTTTTTTTTTTTTTTTTTTGCTTTCCACACTTTCTCGTCAAAAACAGCTGTTACATTATTAACCATACAAGTTTATTTTAAACCTGAATCTCTTAATTATGAACATTGATCAAAAAGTTAAACAATAATTTCATCATCAATCACGTACACAAAAATGCCTTTAAAGTAACGGTTGAGCCACGGAGTGTTAAAAGCACTGAAGCTTTTCCTAAAACATTGTCACAGATTTTTTTAATGAAAACTTCAATCAATATCACATAAGGTCACATTTATTAGTTACGTGTAAGGGATTATTTATCATAAATTTAAAATTGTTGATTAATTACAGTTAATCGTAGATTAATAGTATGAGGCGTCAAAGTGGTTAGTCAAAAATTACAAAAATGTATTTCTTTTCTGCATGTTAAGAATTATTAGTTGTATATTTTCATATCTAAAATGAACCAAGTCCCTGTTACTGTTATTTATTACTATAGTTACATGATCAGAGTAAATCCAATGAAGTAAACTTTAATTTAAAAATTGAGCTGCCACCAAAATTATTGTTTTTGAGATATAAAAACCTGAATGTATTTTAGTATTCATACTAAAAAAACTTTTAAAAAATCTTATCATGAAATGAAAATATGAGTCTAAGCATCTTCAGGGTTCAAATGGGAAAAAAACTTTACCTTTATTATCTTGAAACCATAGGGCTATTCTACCGTCACGTTTTGGACAATCGTATTCCATTATTTTACCAAAACTTTATTATAAAGCTTAATATTTTTAACAAACTGGCGATATCACATTTTCTTATCTTTACCTTTAGCACAAAGAGACGTCAGACGTAGTTATATTTTTAATACATATTTTTTTTGCTTGAAAAAAAAATGCAAGCGTCACGTGCGGGGACATCTTAAGTCAACCTCTTATCATTTGTTACAGGATTTAGTTAACATTTCTGCTCTAACAAAAATTTGATGGCAAAACAAACACAAGGTATTAAAAGTCAAAACTCCAATATGTAAATGAAACACATATAATTTCCTAAGAAGTGATAATTTAAACTGTTGAAAAAAATTATGATGTATAGCGTCGCGTGCGAGGCAGATTAGTCACGAGCGGGACTTTTGCAAATTTTATGCAAGTGCATATTCTTTGATTGTGAGAAACTGAGTCAAAACACAAAGTAAAGTATTTGCTAAATACTTTATCCGAAAAAAGTATTTTAATGAATCGTATTTATAAATTAATACGCTATTAAATGAACTACTAATGAACTATTTTGAACATGAAATGGAATATGTTTTGAAGATTTGCTTTTGTAATAACGCCGGCATTTATACAAAACTTCACACAGAAGTACAGCCTTATCTGACGAGGTTTACATCATAAGTTTATGTCTGTAAGACTCATATTATTTTTGAGAAAGGATCATTTTTTATTTTCGTCGTATACAACATGCTAGAACAATTTCTGACTGTAACAGTGCATTTGTTCAGGAATTTGTCATAGTAGAACAAAGCCTTGTATCACAGCACACCGTTTTCGTGGTGACTGGGGCGATGCTCTAATTTTTTAGTGTATAGCATTGCTAAAAGACTGTTTTTAACGATACGGGGCGCTACAGAAGAATTCGAGTAACTCGTAGATGGCTTCTGACTGTGACGATTCTGAAGTTGAAAGAGAACTTTTTTTTCAACCTCTTCCTGTCCCACTCATAAGTACTTTTGTTTTTATCCTCAGTCATGTTGTTTTTCTTCCTCCTTTTTATTTCATTAATACTTTTATTTTCTTCCTTCTGGAAATTTTGTTTTTCTAACACCGCTTTCTTTGTCATATTTTTCATTGTCTTTGCACTAGTAGATTTAAATCCTTCCATCTCGGTCAAACAAGTGAAAACTTTACTAATATTTAAGTATTTAGTTCTAACTTCATAGAAATAATAATAAAGCCATATTTTGAAGAAAAATTTAATTGGGATAAATGAAAAAAATTCCTCAAAATCCCCGCGCAGCTCTACTTATGCTATGCGTTGGAGGTTTTTCCTGTAATCGAGGGATTAAAAAACTTTCGTTTTTGGTTATTTTTCTACACTCTGTGAGGGAAATAAAATATTCATCTTTTGTGTCACTTGCGGGATACAAAAAGGTTTTTGTATGTGTTAGTATAGTTATCAAGACGTATCTTGGGTCTTCACATTTAATAATATAAAAATAATAAAGTTTAGACTTATCTATAAACTTGACTTTAAAAAATTCAATAGATTTTTTTGTGCGAATCAGAGCTTCAAATTAGACGCTGAAAGGCAGCACGCTTGCTCACAACTGGACTCTTATCTTTAGAATAATGTGTTGCCATTCCAGAAAAAAGAAACTTTGATATCGTACTCAAAACATGAAATTTAAAATTTTAACTTTTTAACAACACCACAATTTTTCATGAATAAAGAGTTTATAAATTTACCATCGAGTTCGAGTTACCTGTTTTCATGGAATGGCCCCATAGTTTATGGACTAGATCCACTTTAACTCTGAATAACTGTAATCACCTCTTATGATCGTGAGTGCATCGCACGCAATAACTAACCTATTGATCTTTGCTTTATTTAAAGCTGTTATTATTTTTTTCATTGTTATCGCTGTTATTTTTAACTTGTAGAGTTGCAGAAAAGAACAAGACACGTTTTTAACTCTTAAAGTACTGTGTAACACCAAAAAATGTCTTAATTATGTTTCAAAAGCAGTTTATTAAGTAGAAGCTTCATAGACGGTATTGTTCTCTTAATTTTCTCTCAGATTTTTTTCCTCTAGAAAACTATTCCCATCCTCACATATTTATTTCATATACTAGAGCGAAGGAAGTTTTTAACTTTGCTAAAACGAGCTTAAATAGCAAAGTAAAACTTGAAGAAATAAAACGTTCAGCGAAAATGACGATTGCAAAGTGTATGCAATGTTAAATTCAAGTGTATGCAACTTAATGTACAATGTATAGACATATATAAGCTTCAATTTATGAAAATAGTAGATTTACTGACAAAATCGGCATCTAAATATGATTGTGTTAATGAAAAAAAAAATACGGCTTTAAAATGTATTGTTTTTTGTAACAGTAGCACATTTTGATCGTTTGAATGTTGATTATTATTATTATTATTATTATTATTATTATTTACACGTTGCTAACTATGTTTTAAAGCTCCATCTGGCTTGAAAGGCAGTATGTTCGAACTTAAACGACTATTAAAAATCTCTACATGTAACCACTTAACTCCGGGCATGAAAAATGATTCTGAATGTTCCCCTATTTTTCCCTCAAGTACTTTATGTGGTAGGCACGTTTTCTTACTTTGCTTTAACCTTCGCCATTGACTTTTTTTTTTTTTTTTTCATAAGCCGCACAATTCTACAACGAAGCGATCAATCGTGGTTCATGCTGATTCTTCGATATTGCTTCTACTTAATCCCATTAAAATTATTATCACTGCTAATTTCGCTCACAACTGATACATTATTACGAGTATATGCTTAGCCGTACACTAGGAAAATTATGATGCAGGAAGAAAATAATTATCTCCTCTGTTCAATGTCTTTCGATAAGTCTTCAAAAAGGTGGCGTTTTGATATTCGTTGTAAAATTTAGTGACTCTTTTTTGACAGTCATTTGTCATTTTATTCATCCCAAGTTTATTTAAAACGTATTAAAATGTGCGTTTGTGTATTTTACTAACTTTTGAAAAAAGATTCAATTTTTAATTTTTGATATTTCTGGATAGTGAACAATTACGCATCGTAGAATAATCCTTGCGCTCTGTAATCAAAACTATTGGAATTGTGCATTCCTAAGAGTAATATTGAGTATTAATCTATTAACTTTTACTGTCTTATATATTTTCTGCCATATTTTAGTGTTTAATTAAGTGCAACAATACCAATTCAACCATTTTTTGTGAGAAAGAGGATAGTATTTTAGTAGCTTTTTGGCTCGGTGGCTTGGCGTTGGTATTTCACACCTTAGTCCCAGGTTGATCCGCGATGAATTTTCTTCAAACAGGAAATAGCCAGCGTCCTTGTCGTATCATTTTGTGACACGAAAGATTATGTGGTATATAAAATACCCATTGTTTGCATTCGTTTGACTTTGAACGCCCTCGGTAAAATCAAACCCCTAGTGCAGTTTCGCATCAAAGAAAAACCAGGTGCCTCTACCTGATGATAACTGGGCATCAAATTATCTGTGCCATTGACATCCGTGCCTTAATGGTAGTGCATGAATTACTGAATGCCATATGGTGGGATCGCCCTAGGTTTGCGAATGGCTAGTATCCCAAACGCACCGCCCCATTAGAAAGGAAAATAATTACCTCTTGTAGCTTTTGTCATTGTTTTATTCACCCAAGATATAAAAGGTTATAAAATTAACTGTTAACTATTTAATCATATCGTTTATAATTATTCCCGATTAATGATTTATAGGTAATACTCGATCACTTTCCGTAGAGTAATTGCAGATATCGTCGCCTCAGAGCAACAATGAGATATTTAATTCCATAAATAATAGTAAGTTATCTTACTGTTGCTCTGATGTGACAATATAATGATTGCATTCCGTACAGTAATAGCAGGTATCGCCATTACATTCCGTAGAGTAAAAGTAGGTAACGTCTGATTAGGCATCTCAAAAATAATTTTTTGGACATTATCAGCTTTCTATTTATTATTATTTTATTTTTTTTTAGAATTTTCTTTTTTCAGTTTTTTCAATCTTTTCATATTGACATGATTTCATTGAGAGCAATTATATCTTGAATATTTTTTATATTTCACAAAACGAGGTATGTTTCTAACTATATTGTCATTCTAGTAAATGAAATTAAAGATTAAAAAGAGACATATTTAAATAAATAATTGAGTGGAACCGTTTAAACCAGGACAAAGATGGCTTGAAAACCGATCAATAATTATAAAACCTCAGAAAATATTCATAAAGCAACTGTCAAGTGATCTTGTGTCACATCTATAAAAATCTCTTAGATTTTTCTCAATGTAAAAAAAAGGTTTAAAAATTTTGCAATACTACACAAACAAAATAAATAAAAAAAAATAAAAGAACAAACAAGGTATTATCTGTGGTGTTTGAAAGTGTTTATTAATGCTATACTTCACGCGGAAGTGTTGTTGAAGGCTTTTTTTTTTTTTTTTTTACATCTTGGTTTAATTTATGCGAATTGTTTTATTACGCAAATAAGAGTGTTTAGAAAATTAAAAGTTAGTTATTAGTCTGCTTTCGGTAATGAAAAACTATTTTTATAGGAAAAATATGTACTTTCTAATGGTGCGAGCGAAAAGAAGATGCAAGGTGACAAACTTGTGACCTACAGTGCATTAAAAATAGGCTGATTTTAATGTGAACGATTTTGACAGTCACTTTGGATGCCAATATCTTTTAGAATACCAATATTTACGCTCTGAGTCTATAAACCATTAAAAACATGTATACTGACAATAGAATTACAAAGTGCGAATCATTTTTGTTCTGTATTTATGACATACTAAAATCTAGGAAAAAGTTTCCCCACTGCGTTTTTCTTGCGACTTTGCATACGTGTTACATAAAAGTTAATGAACACAAGTTCATAAAAAAACTAGGACGTATTGACAACCAAAAGTACTTTAAGCCCCTAAAATTTCAGGCTTACAGTGTGAAAAAATTTGCCGCAACCTGCTCTTAAATATTACAATTCGTTACGACAGTCCGAGTTTTAAGCTCATTTTTTTATCCTTAAACGAAAAAACACCATCGAAGAGAAAAATTATTTTGAAAGGAAAAAGTCGTTTCTTCCTAATGGTTTTAACGAAAAGAAGATACTAGGTGACAAACTTGAGCTATAGCGCTTTGAAAATAGGCTATTTTTATCTTGAACGGTTTTGATAGCCACTTTGGATGTCAATATCTTTTCGAAAATAAATATATATAAGCTCTGTAACTGTAACCCATTAAAAACAAGTATTTTTACAATGGAATCACGAAGCATGAGCTTTTGAATAATTTTTGTTCAGATTTTATGACAACCTAAAGTCCAGGAAAAGTTTACCCCATCGCGCTTTTTCACAAGTTCACGCGCATGCAACGCAAAATCTAACCAGCTAAAATTCACAAAAATACTGGAATATATTAACGGCCAAACGCACTTTAAGCACCTAAAATTTCAGGCTTCCAGTTTAATAAAATTTTCTGTAAACTTAGTCTGAATGTGGTAATTTGGCACAAAAAGCTGATCCGCCATTTTGGATCACATTTTTCGGGAATCCTAGATCCTCAGGATTTGAATCTAGAAAGCTGAAAAGTTGCATAGGTTAGTTTCAAAAGCATCTCTACACCTCTATAAAATTTCATCGAAATCAGAGATGGTCGAGAGGGAACGATATGAAAAATTAGGTCAGTTGTGTGACGTGGAATGACTCAAATACGCTGAGTTAATTTTTAAACTGGGGTATAAAAATATTTTCCATAACAGTGAAAAATCTGCATTTGTGCAACTTGTAGCAATTCAGGAAACCTTTTGACAATGATGCTAGATTTTTTCCAGAAAGTGGATAAAAACCATTGAAATCCCGAAAGGTAACATGGAAATACTCAGTAACGTTTCGAAATTTTATTACAGTGGCATGTTGCACAGAAGTTTAAAGTAAGAAGTTCATGATTAACTAGTCAAATTTGGTGAAAGACGAATTCAAAAGTTGACTGAAGGAGAATTTCGTAACACTAAGTGCATCAATAATGAATAACTGTTGAAAGTTCACCACCCGTTAATTTGTAGATAAATACATGAATTTCTCATTAAAAAAACTATCCACGCAAGAGAAAATGATACGGTAAAAAAGAGCTATCATATTAATATCCTATTTAAGAAGGGGGAAAAGGGAGCACCCCTTGCAATCTACGTTACAATGACTAGCACATCGGTTTGTGAGGCCCTGTAAGGTAAAATAATTGCAATGACCTGATGAACATCTTTAATTAATGTACTCAATACGATGTGCTGCAGATGGTGATTATTGTGCTCAAAAAAGTGTTTACGACGTAAACCCCATTGTAATTTTGAAAGTGCTAAATATAATTGAATAAAAAAGTTATGTAGCTAAATTGTAGTTTGTTACTTCAAAAGAAGCACAGTAGATGCTTTTTAATATTATTATTATTATTATTATTACTATTTATTTTTTGTTTTGAAATGTTCAACTTTTGACATGCAAATACTTTTGTATAAAGTGAAAGGTGTTCAATCACAAATCTTTAGAAAAAATGCTTTTATGATAATGTGAAACGGAATTGTGAATTCGCAATGACACATTTTTAAATGTAAAAAAAATATACACATAAAGAATTATATACTACATAATAAATAAAATTGTAGAACTGAAACATATCACTTTCGTATTCCCGTGAAAAGCTACTATATATTATTAAAATACACCTTTGAAGTTTATAAAACATCTTTCATTGCAAAACAAATGTAATTGTAAATCTGAAATAAATTCTCAAAATTTCAAAGATTTCAGGAAAATATTTTTCAAAAAATTTAAATTTTTACAACTAAGTGAAATCGTGTTTCTTGAGATGAAAGCTTAAAACTAACTTAACATTAGGAAACTTCACTTAATTAATAGTATTCAAAGAAGTAATCAAATGCAAAGTAAAAGCTAAAACAGGAAATCGGTGATTAGTTTTAAGCTGTTAAGCCTAACGTCAAGCATTCTGAAAAGCATAAGTTTATGCTGCAATTAATATATTTCTAAATCCCAGCTTTAGATGGGAACTTTCTTTTCTCTTGACGTTTAAATGTTAAAATAAGCTACTGCCGTTACTCAATTTTAATTAATAGGTGTGGATTTCATGTTGAATGACACAAAATTCAATATTTCCCCAAATTTAAGTAATTTCCTTTTCCTGGAGAGAGAGTGACATTATTGAGAAAGTAATTTTTCTGGAACAAAATAGAGAAAACGGTTTCAATTATCAGAATTGTACGCTCTCAGCGATTTTCAAAACATGCGAATATTTTAGCTGTTGGAACGAAGCATGTAACTGAAGATCCCTAACGAATAGTGCTTTTTTTTCTTTTGGAATTGAGTCAGTTTCTGTAAATTAAAAAAAAAAAAAAACTTGTGAAAGAAATATTTTTGATCATTGAAATCTGTTGTAAATACGATATTGAAAGTGAAAATTGTTGAACAAACTTTGCATTAGATTTTTAACAATTTTTATTGTTTTTAGTTTACTTAAACCCATGTAAGAAGTTGGAAATAAAAATATAAGTGTGAACCAAAAATAGTAACAATATTACTATTTATGATATTAACAATAATGATCATAATCAAAAATGCAATTTTAGACATTTTCTTCGTATTACAAACAAAGGCCCATAAATATCATTTTTAAATCGAGCTTTATGATTTGATCTTGCTGAAGTAGGATAGCAAAATTTATTCATAACCATATTAAAAAAGAAAATAAAAATTATGATCGAAATTTGTAACAATGTCTCTCATTATCCAGAGTTATGTAAAAATATAAGCATGATTGAACTAACTTTATTTGAAAAATGCATACGCAAAGTGCAAGCTCATAGTTCTGCTCTGCTGAAACTTGACTAAATTTTTCTCCTTGAAGACAGCGATCTCAAAAATTGCATCCTCACTTCTAAACTTCGTCCAGTTTCATTCAGAATTAATCGCAACTTGAAAATTCTTCATTTAACAAGGCAAGATTCTGTAACAGTGGATTTCATTAAAAACTCTTTTGTGAAAGAATTGTGAACTGAACTCATCAGATACGTGAATATTTTAAAACTTTGATTTAAAATCTGCAGAAAGAGAATAAAAAGAAAAGCAGTTTTAGGAGAAATACTACATTTACAAAAATGTTTTTAAATTTCTATAATGCTGTGTCTACGGTAGCCAAAATTGTAAGCCATTACTTTAAATCTTCTAGTAAAAGAGTTGCTGAAAATTTGAAATTCAATTTTGTGACCAGAAAAATTTACAATCATTAAGCCATGGTGAAAACTAAAAAAAAGTATTAGCAGAGTCTATTCTTTGGCACAAACCGTCCTCCTCCACTTTAGTAACATTGTAACCCCTCATGTAAATATTATTTTGATTAACGCTTGCCATGTAGTAATGTTGTATATTAAATTTGTTGGTATCTTGGATTTTCGACGTAACTGTAAATTACCTGTAAAACCTAAGTTTGAAATGATGACAGATAACGTTCTTCACAGTTGCATAGTAGAATATAATGACATAACGTCACAAATCGTTTAGTAGTAAAATAAAAAAAAAATCCTTTAACTGAAATTTCTCACTTTCAGCAACAAGTATCTTAAAATCTTCCTAGACTGCTAAAAAGAGCTTAGGCATTCAGTATGCTAAAAATAAAAAAGATAATTAAAAAAAAACATGCCTGAAATATTTAAGTAGTTTCATGGGTTTGATTTTTAGAGTGTATCTATTTAAGGAATTTCATCTTCTTCAAAAATTCTTTCGGACGAAAGTTTACTACATCTTCAAATTTCTTCCCTCTTCTTTCTCCAAAAAAAAAAAGAAAGAAGAAATCCTAAATCTCATTATAAAATATGTTCCGAGTATTAGTGCTCATGCATACATCAAGTTTAAGAGCATTAAACTTTTAAGTCAAGTACAAGTCGAGAAATACATGCATGAAATATTGTCAGATAGTACTCTTGACCGTTGTATAGTAGGCTTGGAAAACAACCTGTTGCTCCTCCAAATGATTGAACTGTGTACTGCGTTGAAGACTTCTGAAATTCATTTTACAAAATTCCATTGCATCTTACTTTGTGTATTTATAGCTCTGTCAATGCTCAACTAAAAATAGTAACCATTTAATTTAATGTTTCTAGCACAGATATATTATAAAAACGTTAATTCAGTTTGACGGGTTTATGATTTAAATGTTCATTTTAGAGAATGTATCAATTACATGAACTGCATTGAAGACTTTTAAATACATTCTAATGAATTCAGTTGCATCTTTAAGTTACTTACCTTGTTTATTTATAGCTCTCGCACTGTCAAACTAAAAAAAGTAAAAATTTGAATCAATTTTACTTGCACAAATAAATTATAATAATATTAATTCTAGCACAGATATATTATAAAAACGTTAATTCAGTTTGACTGGTTTATGATTTTATAGTTCATTTTAGAGAATGTATCTACTATATGAACTGTGTTGAAATCCTAAGAAATTCGTTCTAACGGACTCCATTGCATCTTTTAGTTCACGTCTTCTCTCCACAGAACCTGAACATTGTTTTTGTTATGCATATATTTTTTTCAATATAACATTGTTCATGCATGTGCTGATTTTTATGTTGTCTTACTTTCAAGAGATCTACTACACTGCGAAAAATTCCAAAACACTACTGAGTATTTCCATTTAATGTTTCCGGATTTCAATGGTTTTTACTCACTTCCTGGAAAAACCAAGACCTATTGTCAAAAGGTTTCCTAAATTACTACAAATCGCACGAATGCAGACTTCACGCTGTTGTGACACATTGTTTTAGCTCCTAGTTTAAACATTAAGTAATCGAATTTTTAAAGTGTATCGGCATCTGGGCAATTGCGGCTGGTCCAGGCTGATAAGGCTTCCAAAAGGCGCAAAAAAGTCTATGGGCTACGTAGCTTTACATGAATTGCATGCGAGTAAAAGTCTCTTGCAATTCTATCTTAGCTTTGGCCATATATACAATACTAATTTTGGAACTTTCTTGATAAGTCAGGCAGGTGCCAAGCTATTATATTATACCTTCCTAAGTAAACTCTAAAGTTCCAGAGACGCGACTGGCGTTAAATGGGAAGATTTCTGAATATTTCAGGAAGGATACTGAGTTTTTGAGGAAAACGTTCTTGGTTTTTGTAAGATATGTAACTGGAGGAAACTAGACTGATCTGCTGCCTATTATTTTACAGGAACGTTTCTGAATCGTTTTTACAGTGTAGTCATAATTCTGTAAAACTTATACTTATTAGAAGTCAAATACTATTCTTGACAGTCATATCGGGTTTGGGGTCAACACGCTGTCGCGACTTCCAATTGCAAAAAAATAAAAACTGTTTTCCTTAAATTTCTCGCAATATTTTTAAGTCTGCTTATTTACAAATCTGACACTGCATACATTAAAAACACGAGTCATCTTTAAAGTAAAAAGGGTGTTTAAAGTTTCACTATAGCTATACAAGTTTTTTTTTTTCAAGAATATATCAGTTTCCCAAACTACGTTAAGTTCTTCTGAAATACGTTCTAACGCAATTCTATTGCAATTTCGAATTCAAAGAAATAAACTAAGTTTCTGCCATTCTTCTGAGAAAGAATGGAAAATAGAGAGAATACTTAACTCAGCAAAAACGAAATTTCATCTTGATTCGAAATCGATTTCCAGTTCTAAATACGTATATACGTATTTTTAGAACATCAAGTGCTTTGTAATATAATCAATTTTTGCTATCTTGCGTGTCCAATTCTTTACAAAGAAGGAGGATGTGAATGTTAATATCGCAATAACTATGCAAAAGTGAGAAACTCATTACAAATTTCCGAACAATACTTAAAGGGATTCATAAATCTTTGAAAATCTTTCGAGATTTTACGAAAGACAAAAGGACCTTATCATATGGATCTTGAAGATCTTTAATAATCGTTTAATTTTTGCTTAAGAATTCCCCGTGTTTGCTAGATTAGTGAGCTTTAATATTACCCTTTGGAGATAAAACGGATCTATCTGCAGACTGTCTTATCTGTAATATACTCTTCGTAAATGAATTTTGGGTACATTAGCATAGACGCAAAAACAATAACTTCCGACGTCGATCAAAATAAAGTGACGTTTAATGTAATTAAGTCTTTTGTTTTGTGATTTTTAATTATAAATATAATTCAATTTTGCTTTTTTTAGCAAGTATACATATATCTTTGAGTAACATGCGACAAAAGCTAGATGCACTTTTTTAAGCATAACCCATCAACTTAAAGGTATTAAAACTACATTTTTAAAATGGTATTATTTTATAGATTTTGCAAGCCCGAATAGATTCTGCAGATTATTCTGGAATTGTTACAGTGTCTTTAACCGTCGTGATAGCAAAAATTGTCCCGACAAAGGTATACAGTCACGTCACCGTGAGTCGGAATAGTTCTAGTCACAAAGCGACAAAATTGTGACGTCTCACAGAAGTCACGTAGTGACGTATTTGTGTAATGTTTTCTGGGTCTTCGCTTAGATGTCACTGAATCAGACACTTTGTGACATTTTGAAGAAGTCACTGCAACTACACTTTGTGACGTCACCGAGAAACTGGCATTCTTAAACTAATGCAACACATAAGGGACTTTATAGTGACAACTTATGACCGTCATGTGACCAGGACCATTATGTGACGATCACGTAATTTTTACTTAGAACCATGTTTAAGTCCCTTTGTTGTTCGGGTCAAAATACATCATCTAATTAACCTAAAAAAATTTATGCATGTATTCAAAGAATGTCTCATGCTATGATTTTTGGGGACATGTCGTAAAAGAATGTCTCATTCTATGACTTTTGGGGACATGCAGTAAAAGAATATCTCATGCTATGTGTTTTGGGGACATGTAGTAAAAGAATATCTCATGCTATGACTTTTGGGGACATGTAGTAAAAGAATGACTTTTGGGGAGTTTAGAAACTTTAAGGCAGGAGGCGAAATTACCCATAATAATGAGTACTAATGTACAACTAAATGCCATTGTGTGTAAAATATATACTTTGACTTAAAGTTAGAGAAAAATTCATGTTGACGAAATTATTGGTAAGCCCTGAAGCAGATTATGAAATACGACTCTCAAGTAATTTAATCGCAATACCTTTTGAACTTTGATGCAACCTGTCAGTTACTTGAATATAACACGTTAACTATTTGGAAACGGGAAAGCCTGCTGCGGATAGATTAACCATGAAATTAAGGACGTAAACTGTATGTAATATTAAATGCAGTGTTTGTAAAAGTATTGGAAACAATTTTAAAAAATTATAAAAATACCCTGCTAATTATTGCAAATGTGTGTTTTTCAACTTTGTTTTAAACTTATTTTTTAGCGATTTTTTTTTATCTTTTTCTTATTGTAAAATAAGCTTTTAACACCACAGCTATCACTTAAATATAATATATTGTCGTATTTAAGATTAATTAGACGTCTGAATAGTATATAGTAGGGTGTACGGTTGATGCTTGATAAGTATTTCAAAAGTAGACGAAGGGGGATTAGCCTCAGCAGTACAAATAAGGTCTCTATAGTTTATTTTGTGCATTATGTGTTGGATAAAGATAATATTATTTTCTAGTGCTTCATATTCGAGTTAAACTGAAGAAATTCTACTTAAAAGTACTACTTTAAACTTTATCTGACTAGTTACGTGCTTTGAATAACTCGCGCTCTTCATGTGAGCGTAGTTTTTCTGCCTTTGGTTTATAAAAGATAGACATAGAATAAACATCAGAACAATGTCTGCAGGGGTGTAAAACTGTCTCATAATTACAAACGTAATGTTATATTTTCATCACATGTATTAGAAATATAATATGAAAACAACTTTTTCGTAATAAATATAGTGGATAGTTTGAGGATATTTCTAAAATAAATATTTTTAGAACAAAAGTATCAATAACAGCTTTTCTTCACTGAGGAAGAAAACATAAGTTTGTCTTAAAGGACGTAGCCGGGTTTCTATCTTAAATCTGCCCTTGCGACTTTTTCGGCTAGGACTTGGGGGATCATTTTGGTGTCGAATAAAAATAGTTTAGCCAAATTTTCAGCTCTTTATCTCAACCTACCTTCGAGTTTTTCAAAAAAAAAAAAAAAACCTTTGTTTTTCGATTTTAATTTTTTTTTCTTTGTAAAAATTAAAAATTAATGAACGGTATTTTTTTCAATTAGTCTTAGGAATAAAATACGTGAAAAATTATTATAGTCATAATTTTTTAACGAAAAGCGGATTTTTGGTGACGGAAATAAGATTTAAATATTTTTTTTCACTTCCTTTTTAAAAAGTGTCACTCACCAAATTTTGTCAGAAAATGTCTTTTATACTCCTCTACGCTCAAGATTTTTTTTCGATTTTTTTTGAAGTGGTGGAACAATACGAAAAAAATAAAAATCATTTTGCATTTAAACAAATTTAAATATTTTTGATTGCAAAAAAATTCATTTGAAATAAGTCAGTAAAAAATCGTCTGCGAAGTAAAAAAAAATAAAAAATAAACAAATAAAATAACATTCGAAAATACTTACCAGATGAAAACACCATAAAAAACTAAGACATATCCTTCATGAAGTTGGTTACCAGGTTACCAGGTGAACGTTCTGCCGATCGAGCTATTCAGCTCTGTCAGTCCCAGTGCAAGTTGAAGTTATAAATTTAACCGAAAACCTCATTCTGGTTCTTTAAAACAAGTTTTTTTTTTTGACAGAAAAAAACAATTTTTGCCCGTGGATCTTTTTTTCATCAATAGCCTGCACGATAAGCTTTAAAATAAGATGTAAATAAAAAATAATCGGTCAAGAATTGAGGATGATCTCGCGTAAAAACAAAAAACAGGCTACAGAAATAATATATAAGGATATATATATTTCTGGTTTTACAGTTTTCTGGCAAAAAAACAATAAATAAATATGATTCTCGGATTTATATCAACACACGTAAATAATATTGGATGTGAGGCACATTACCCTGTCAATTCTTCAGTGGGGAACATAGTCTGTAATTTGGAAAAGGCATATTACCTTTTAACCGCCGCACCACCTCTTGTTTAAATAGCAAACCAATTTTGCTGCAATCAATGCTAAGGGCTTTCTTTATAATGTTCTCTTACTTTATAAGCAGACAATTTAACAGAATATTGGATATTGGAACGCTAGTTACTTTAACAAAAGTTCTTAAAAGCACTAACTTGATCAAGCGTTAAAGAATAACGCTCTTATCTTTCACTTTGCTATAACGCTGTAAATACCCCTAAAAATTTACTAAAAATGGCTGTAGTGTATGCATAAAACTTCTTTATACGCAAATACTCTTAAAAAATTCGGCACTGGCGCACCATATTTCTGAAATCGAGAAATACACTTACTGGGGCAACTTATCTGGTGTGGCAAGATACCCCAACTTACTCTATGTTCTATTTAGGCCGGGTTTTCTGGATCGGGCATGGTTAACTTAACCGTTCATCCCTTCATTGGGTCGATACTACGAAGCATACTTGGGAACTAAACACTGGGGGTTCCGCGTCAGGCGGGCCACCTAACCGGAACATTTGCCTTGCACCCCAGAGATCAGGAAAATATAGTTGGGCACAATAGGCCTTGGAACTTATGGGCTGTCGTGCCACATGCTTCGTTTTTTTTTTAGGTCTCTCAAAATTGTTATTTATGCTGACTGATTTTGCTCCAATTTTTATATTACCGTGCATATTATTTTACTGGAACATTTTTCTTTTCAAACGTAGCAGCCAGGAGAACTTTTCATCAAAAAACAAAAACCATATTTCATGCCCAAAGCTAGAAATTATTATATGAAAATGTTTCTTAAGTGTATGACAGAACATACTGAAAAAAAAAAAAAAAATAGAAGTCCTGACTGTGCATTTTTGTGTGTTAATGCTAATTCCCGAGGTTCATGCTACGTATTAATTTTCATTTCTAGTAAATAAACTGATATAACACCAGTACATATGTAAGAGAAACAAATGAATAAGCAAATAAATCTTTTTTTTTTTTTTTGGATGAAAAGAGTTACATCATAATTTATCATTTAAGAAGATTTTATTCTAAATTCTAACACATTGGGAGTTGAAATAAAGTATTTTTTCTAACAATGTAGATTAAATCACGTTCTATTTGCTTAAACACAGTTAGCAAATATTTGAAATTTTCCAGATTAAATGAAACAAACTGAAATCTGTGCATTTTTTAGTTGCATTTTAAATATTTGCTACTTATTATTTGACACAGAACTTCGTAGTTATAAATCGTATAAGTCATTAAAAGTTCGATTTAAATTCCCCTATATCATTGAATAGCAATTATTAATTTTTATAATAAGTGCATAATTCTGAATTTTCAACACTGACTTTTAATAAATAAAATAAAATTTAATAATTCTTCTTGTCAAGATCAAAAAGATAATATTATCATTAAGTGTATCGACGTAACTTCCAAATCAGTGAAAACGCAGCTGAATAGCAAAAAACATCGCATCCCGGTAACAAAGGTGACACAGCTCAAAATACAGCATTAGAAAAAAGCCATAGTTACACGCAATCCCACTTTTAGCTGATTTATTCACATACTAGAGCAGCGATTCCCAAAGTGTGTTCCGCGGAAACCTTGGGTTTCGCGGAAGTTTTAGAAGGATTCCGCCACGAGTCGCATAATTTTATTATTTTCCACAGTAATTTCAGAAAAAGAGAAACTTTCAGGGATAAAAAATATTGCACTAAATAGAAGTATCATCATTAGAAGTCATTGTATCATATCGTAATGCTAGCAATTAAAAAAAAAACATCTGATTTAAAGAAAGTTCTTAATAAAGCTTCAGAAGTAGTTATTTTTTTTTTTTTTTTTTTTTTCAATTCTCGTTGCCACCGGTGAACACTATTGAGCAAGATTTATGAAGATTTGAGTAATTATCACAAATCAATACTTTTTTGCACGAAATACGATAACTAACCAAAACAAACTTTTGAAAAATTGTATAAACTTACAGATGAACTGGCGATTTTTCAACGGGAGTGAATAACAATAATATCTTTAGCAGTTTTTAACGTTTTGCATGAAGTCGTTTGTTATAGTCAGCCTATCTGTTACCCATATTTTTAGGGAACTAAACTATGTCTGTTTTTTCATTCAAGGACAACGTTACCTCTTTTGTTGCGAGAGATAAAATGATACAGTAAAAGGAAAGCTGAGTCTTTTTATTATCTGCCTAAGAGGAAACAACGATGAATATTTTCCTTTCTTAAAACGAAGTTCTGCAAGAAACCCATCTCTATAAAGAAAACGCAGTGCAACTATTTCGTGACATTTAAAAAAGCATCATTGGTCATTCGAGATACCTTATAATATCCTTCCTGAAAACTTTCCGCTCACTCATAAAGATTCTGAATCGACTGCACTAATTATGTTTACCAAATGACACTGTTCATGCCTCAGTTGAATCATTAAGTGAACGTCAGAGATTTTCTGAATTAAAAAACTAGTTTGATTCTGCTTCATTCGATTAATCTTGGGTTGGTGTTGAAGAGAAATACTAGCTACCGGCTAAGAAAGCTCTTAACTTAATATCTTAAAACACCTTCGACACATAACAAATTATCAATACAATTTAAAGCTATCCAGCCAATGTGTACATGAAAAACAATTCAGTTCTGAAATGCATTCTTCTCTTGCTGTACGTTCTCAACTTTTCGCAATAAAGCCAGAGTTTACGGCTATTATGCAATGAAACAGTTTTATTCTTCATATTAATATCATTTCTTGCTAAGACAATTATAACTGCAGAATGTTAAAACAATTTTGTACAAACTTAATTTTATTTTTATGTATAGGCCTTATTTCAAACTTAAAGTGGTATGTTTTACTGACACAACTTCAGTTTTTAAGAAGTTGATTTTCGTACAAAGTTAACTGGTATGCTGTGAGCACAGGCCTAGGTATCCCTACCGGTAAGGCACCAGATTTGTGGCATAAGTATGACAGGTTCGGTAACAACTATGCTTGTGAGCTAATTTGACGTGTGCTTATTAAATCTGTCGCGATTGGTCACTAAGTCTTCAACGTTCCCATTCCGAATCAATTCTTCTTTGGTTTTTGAATCTGGAGTTATTTGCTTGCTGGTCTGGGTCAAAAAAACAGAGCTTACTTCAGTACCCTATAAGCTGGTGAAACCACCTCTGTAATAGGCACGGATATCGGAGAGCCTTTGGAAGTGAAGTATTTAGTGGACATCATGGAACTTACTTCTATAAATTTCACTTGACCAATGGATATTTACGGACTTTCGTATTTACCAAATTTTTTAGTTATGGTGACATTTGAACTCTGCGTATTAAATTAACCAGGTTGGCGCAATTTTTATTCTTGGAGGAATTTCAAATTTGTATATTATCGCAACCAAGTTTCGTAGATTAAGTGTCTTGGCCATAGTTCTAGTTCTGATAATGCACAAAGGCTGAATCATGCAAGAGAACATCAGTTGCATAGGACAACAAAAGCACTCGATGCACATTCCGTCTTTAAACAATTAATCGATGGTAAAGTCAACTAAAAACTAATCTATAAATGTTTCAGTTTATTTTTCGAGAGAAAAGCCATCTTTTTGTTCTGAAAACCCTTGGAAATGAGTGACGGCAAAAATTCATCTCCTCTCCTATTGTGATGCATATGAGGTTTAATTTTCATGTGAATCCTTGTATTATTGTTTCAAATACAGCAGTCAGAATAATAGCGAAAATCATTCGGACTGGCTACCCTCTGAAGAAATTGATGCCAAAACTAATCATTACCAGTTCACATGAGGGTGCACATTTAGTTCAGCTGAATGCATTGCGTTTTGAATTATAACACCCACAATACAGATACTAGCAAAAACAAATAGATGGACAGATAATTCCCAAAAATTGTCAAAATACGTTCAACGTTTAGCACACCTTAAAGCTCGATAATTTATCAAAATACGAAAATTTTGAAGTGATTAATAGTTTTTTCTATGTAGAAGAAAGCATTCAGATGGTTTTTCATCATTATCATTTGACTTCCAGATCGTTAAAATTTTGTCTTCAAGTCAAAGACAATGATGGGGTTCCTTGAGGTAAAGGCAAAGCTTTAAGGGTTCCGTGGCCTTAAAAGTTTGGTAGTAAACTCCAGATTATCTGCGGGGCGGACTATGCACGACCTTTTCCGCATTCAAAAAAAAACCTGCGATGCTTAACTAAATGTAGATAAATGCGCAAATTTTAAATAAATAAGTGCTCCATTCCACTGACATCAAACCTTCCATGGTCACCGAATCCTGACTGCATGAAAACTGATTTTTATGTCTACACTACTTACTACTTTAAATCTACGTTTCTTACTAACATTTAGATTTACACGACTGTTAGATCTACGCGTAATCGAGTGTGCGTACTTGTATTTTTCAAAAAAAAAAAAAAATCCCCTCCTCTCCCTTATGCTTTTTTGGTGTAACGTAGCTAGATCTGTTCAAAAGCACTATTTGGTCGCGTATGTGTGCAATGCATTTGAATATTGAGCCTATATATCCTTTTTAAAGCTATTGCATGCATTTTTTACACACTATTATCATTTCAGCTATCGTTTAAATGTATGTGAGTGTATTGATCTTTCTAGAGTTATTGCATACATCAGCATCAATTTTTATTTACTTTGCGGATTATCCGCGAATTCGGTCATCCGCGGTTACCGTGCCACCCTATTCCTTGGATATTTGGGAGTTTACTGTACTACACTGCCCACAAAAATGCCGGATCAAGCCGTTAGCCGCCTCCACACACATGTGCGTTGGGCATCATTTATTTTCATTGTAGAAAAGGTTCTTAACCCCAACAGAACGCATACAATATTTATTTTTTCCTTTTTTTTTTTTGAAGTTGTCTTTTATTGTATCCAAAACAGGAAAAAGAAAAACACTAAATGTCGTAATTTAAATTACTTTTGTGATATCTTTAGTTAATCACGAATAAATATTATTTTTGTGTGACTGCATTTGCTGATTTTCACATTACCGCGTGAAACTCAACTGAGATTCATAGTTGAAGATCTCGCCTAAATCCAGTCAAACTCTTGCTTCTTTTAGCTCGGCAAAAGCACAAACGGCGCATGCTGTGATGAGGGGTTAGCGCTAGACGACGGACTGGGCGTTGGTTCTTTTAAACAATCTCGGTAAGTTATCTCTAAATGACTTCCTTTAATGTCAACGGATGAATGTAACGTGGTAAATGGCATCGAATCGATAGTAGCTGCTCTATTGGTGAGGAAGTAATTGTTTTATGATTGAGCGATCCTTGAGCTCATTTGTGTTTCTGGGACACCCTGAGCCTGTGTGCGACAGGTTGTGACTTATAGTCTCTATCACCAAGCGATTTCCATGCCACTATGACCAAGTTGGTGGCCGATGCTCCTGTTCCACCAACCTACTTCCATGAGGCCTACTATACGGCCATCCCCAAATTATGTTCATACTGCCACCGGTTACATATCAAAGGCATCATTAAAACAGAATACCGTCCGTCCAAATCGATACATTCGTTGCACAAAACGAGCAATTCTTTCTTTTATACTGTCCCAGCTGCACATCTCATGTGCTCATAGCACGCCTACCTTAGTTTCAATGGCGTTGAAGTTTAAATTATATGCAAGACAACATCACTGCCGAGTTTCTTGATTGAGGCTCTATTTCTTTTGGGGCTATGTATATTTCTTCTTCTTCTTCTTCTTCTTTTTTTTTCTGTGTGTGTGTGTGTGTCTGTTTTAGTGAAAATGCTGTTTTTATGTTTAAAATATTCAATAAATGTATCTGCTTCATAAAAATGCTAAAAACCCAATAATTTCAGACAAAATCTTAATAACCTAAAATGTATGTTGAAAATCCAAGATTTTGGAGGAAGACCCAAATATTGGCAGCCCCACTACAGTCAGAGTATTAAATTGTTAAAATATAGAAGCACGTCTACTAATCGTTTTTATCATTTTCCAAGTGGTCATTGACTGGAGCCTTTTCTAACCACAAACTAAATAAGATAGAATTTCAGTTTAGCTCATTTTTAATGCTATATTTCTGTTTCCTGAAATGTAATTAAGTTAATTTAAACTTTAACGTCATTACGACAGGAAGTTAGAAATAAAATGCATTAGTGCCCGCAAACAGTTATAAACATTATTAATTTTTATACTTTGACAGTACAACCAAAATTAATCTACTGTTTTTTTTTTTTAAAAGAAACGATTCTAAAACATTTAAGATTAGATATTACATTGAAATTTCCTTTAGGTCTATTTACATGCGCAAAAACTTCCAACATTTGAAATTGCTTTTTAATGTGAGTTTAAAAGTACAGTACAACAAAAAGATATTTAGTTTTAAAACGATATTTATTGATATACAGTCATTTTTCTCCATTATAAATGCATTAAGAATATTTGAACTGCTTATGTTAATCGTACGGTAATGGCACTGCGTGTTGTGTAAACTGAAACGGAGAGACAAATTTCAAATAACAATAACGAACTACTTCAAAGTAATTTTAATGGTTTTTGGAGAACGAACAGCTTTGTTATTATCCTAATTTTTAAATTTTCTATTAAATGATTAAAGAAAGAAAACTAGCTTAAATCGATTTTTTCATTTTGTTTCACTGCGAAAGCTTGAAATATTAACGTATTAGATTTTTAAAATTAACTGCATTAAACAAAGAATATGAACATGTTTCTGAATGCAAAATAATATTTAATTTACACAATCTAAAAATAGAGCTTTCTATTCAGTTTTTCTAAATTTAAAAAAAAAAAATTCATGAAATTGGTTTTTTTTTTTACAAATCTTTTTCTCGTGTTGTTCAATGTTATTGAAATCCGACAATCTTTCACATGTTGTGAAGTTTTTGATCTTAATTAAAATTGTTCAATGTATAATTATTGGCCATTGAGGTGTCTCTTAAAAGATGTAATCGCATATCAACAAATCAAGTCTCTCACTAGGATAAGAAATTTCAACGAACTGAGAAATGAGGCAGTTTTTGAAAAAGCACCGAAAAATATATTTACTACTTTGCTTAGTTGAATCATGACCCTATCTTGCTAAACCACTCAACAAAAAGAAAAAATCTTCGATCCCACAAACCAGACAATGCCTGCTGTGGATCTGCAAATCGGTAAGTATCTCAACATGGATATCAAACAAGATCATATCGGAAGTGACATAATGTGGTATCATGCAGAATAACGAATAACGAGAATTGAATCATGCAGAATACTTTTAGAAGTTCTGTTAGATAGACTGTTTATAGCGTCCTTTGGATTCTACTCCATAATGTTATTCCAAATGGTTCAGAAAAATGTTAGACATATCAATATACGTATTTCAATATTTTTTCACGTGGTTAATTTATTTATTACATTCCAAAGTTAAATAATTTAAAATGAGTCTCATTTCGTCATTAAGTAAAACAACAAATTAACTTATTATTAGTTGCATGATAAAGAATGTTAAGTTTCGAAACATAGAAAAAAAAATATGTCAGTGTAGTTTAAATAACTTAATAACAATGAATGACAGCAAATAAAAGTTAAGTTGCACATTGTAGACAAAAATGAACTAGGAAATGAAGACTACTAAAAGGTTAACTAAAAGCATTCACTTAAAGGTGAATTAAAAGCCATCGGGCTTTTATGCCATTAACTTAGATAATTTGGATGATGAAAATGTCTTAGGCTAGCTTTAACATCTGCGTAATATTCCAAATAACTGACGATTATCCCATTATTTATCTCTAGTTGATAACTACTGCAATTTGGGAAAATTATTCTTAAATGTAAAAGCGATGTGCTGAGTCATGAAAATTAATATTGCACTGTAATGTATGCACCATAGTTTTCATCAGTTCGAAAACGAATGCCTTTATTTACCATCAATTGAAACTTTTTTTTTTTTTTCTTTTCGTCAATAATGAACTGCATAATAAAAATTTCATATTTGCTTCAATCACAAGAATCTACTTTTCCATTTCGAAACTTTGGTTGGAACAAATTTACAAGTATTTTAATTTCATAATGAAATGAAAACAACAACCAAGTCCAAACGCTAAACATAATTGCTTATATGCAATATTCAAGATATTCAATGCCGATACCATCTTGGAGAAAATCCATAGACGTCAAATTATTGCCTGGTTTCTCCCACTAATTTGCAATAACTGTTGTTCGACTTAGAATGCGTGATTAGGCTTGGAGCATGCGCAAGATATCCATCTGGGAAATCGAATAGGATACTGTGACAACCTGTCTTAGACGGGTGGCTTTTGTGGAAATGTCTTCATTAATTGAATTTTAGCTTTCTGGATATTATTAATTCTGATTTTTTAAGATTATAAATCCGGCCTATACAGTTTCAGAAAAAAAAAAATATTCCAATTTCAGGTCTTCCTGAGAAATAAATAAAATGCAAAAAATATTATAGCATAATATTATTACCCCTACTATGGACCAATAGCACTGAAGAAAGGAAGATTTTGATAATACACATAGGGTTACTATAAATCAGCAGGGTTACTAAAATAAAATTATTTACGCTAAAAATGAGACGACAGCGCCAGATTCCCCATTATCGAAATATCCCTTGATGAAATTTGATGCTTGCTTCAGAGAAGCCTTCATTCAAAATTATCATTACAATTACTATTAATGTTACTGTTATATGGCACCAAACTTTTATAACAATGAGTTTCATATTGTCGCGTAGATGAAGATAGCGAAGACAATGTGAAAGCCAAATGAAGCGAATACTTGTTAGTCTCATCTCGAGATCTTTATTCAGAACCACGAATGAACGTTACATCTCCTTATATACAACTTGAGAAAGTGCTGGAACTTTCCAGGCTTGGAAAGATACAGAAATTAATAGAACATTCGAGAAAATACGGGAACAGTAGAAACGAAATTTTAGTGAAATTCACTTTGTCCTAGTCGGGATTTGATCCCGGGTCGCTCGTGTGGGAGGCGAGAATTCTACCACTGAGCCACCGTTATCCACGGATGAAAAGTGCGAACTTCGCTACAATACCATTTTAATCATTTAATGGGGAAATTGCATAAAATTTACTGTTTTTTGCCCATAACTTTTTTTTTAAAGAACAAATATGGTCAAACAAAGTAATGGGACCTAAGTCGAGCCATCCCCTATCCATTAAAAAAAGAATCATCAAAATCGGTTCACTAGGTGAGACGCTATGAGTGGACAAACAAAAAAAAAAACATACATACGGTATGAACTGATAACCGCCTCCTTTTTGAAGTCGGTTAAAAATATATATAAACTAAAAGTGAACAATAAAACAATCATTAAAAAAAGAAAAAAGTTTAATGACCGTTAAGAAAAAGAGACCCGCGGATAATACGATCGCCGATAATCGGAGGTTTACTGTATTCTAACTCTGCATTAAGCCATAACAAAATGCAATGTTGTAAAAAATATATGTATATATTTACTGACCAGTTCTAAAGAGCGCAAGTCCAAACCTTCGTATGCAGTAAACAAACTGTTACGCTCTCCTGAAAAAAAAAGTAAAATTGTGATATACGCTAGTCAAGCTGGCTTTGAGGTGCAGATATTTATTAGAACACGTCAAATTTGAAGGCCATTCTCTGTGATAAAATGTCACTTTCTCCCTGTCATACAATAAAGGGTTTTTTCTAATAACTTATACAGTTCAACGTATAAAAACGAGCAACGTGATTATCTTAGAACTGTGAAAAAAAAATCAGAAGTGTGAAACAAACGCCTATTAACTCCACAACTGCAACTCAGAACGATATCTCTAGCAGGGCTGTGGAGTCGGAGTTGAAGTCGAAGAGTTGGAGTCAGACTGATTTTGGGGTAAAGGATTCGGAGTCGGAGTCGTTTAAAAACATGCAGACTCCGACTCGGACTCCGGGCTTCTTTTTTTTTTTTAATGTTCACTCTCCTTACACTTTTTTAACAATTGGTTCGATTACATGTATAAAGGGCTCTAATAAGAAAAAAAACTGTCATTGGCTACCAGTTGACTTGAGAGTTTGCCAAACTTTCTGTAAGCATCCTCTAGTTAGCTTGATTTCTAGTTTAATTTAACTAAATATTTATAGCAACTGTCAACTAGTGGTTTTGTTGCCGAACATTTTTAAACAACCACTTTCAAATAAAAAAACAAAAAACAAAAATATATATGGTGTAAAAATGTAGTGTAAAAGTAGTAGTGTAAAAATATATATAGTAAAGCAAAAATATATATAGTACTAGTCGACCCGTGCGGAACTCCGCACTGTGCTTCGAATCGTTTCATCAGGCATTTTGCTCTTAAAAAATTTCAAAGAACATTATGAAGAAGAACGGAAAAAAGTAAGCGCACAAGAGAAGGCATGTAATTTGAAGACATCAGTAACAAAACCTCGTTAAATACAACGTTGCGATAATTTGATCATAGCTCCCCTTTTAATCGTACATATTTTCAATGCAAACATAAATGTCATTAAAAGTGTGGCTGAGTGGTGACTCGTGAAAAAGCAATAATTGTGCATGTGAAAAAACAGGTTGTGGCAAATACAGTCCTGCACATATCAGCATCTGACGGGAAAAAAAGAAACATTAAAGATATATTTATTGGCACGTATTCGAATTGGCGCCATTCTGACTAACAGCCCGACACCCCAACAAACCTAGCAATTGCGCCTTTCTTTTCGAAAGCTATTCATTGAAGGAATGCGTAGTAAAAAACAGCAAAAAAGCTTTTTGCCAAAAAAAAAATAATAATAATAAGATCATGCATCTGTGTTTTGTCATTAACCAGCATGATACGATTTAAAATTATTCGCAAAGCATGGAATTTGATTAAAGAATGACGAAGATCTCACGTAGCGATTGAAACAAACATTCTAGAGAAGTAATAAATTTGATTGAAAATAAGTGTTTTTATCTTTGAATATTGAACTATTTCACATAGAAGGTTGCTTTAACCGTTACGGCTTAAATGCCCTCACATGTTTCTCTTTTAATCGAACACTTAAAATTCAAAACCAAAACCAGTTGAACTGAGTCCGTTCTTAAGTGTAATTTTTCGAACGTAGACAAAATGTATTTTTTTTTTTCAGCAGAACGCATAGGAGTAGAAAATAATTTCTTGCTAATGAAGTTGAAAATACTTTTAATGCTTTATATCGTATTCGCGCGAATAAAAAATTAAAGGTTTACTGAGTGAAACTCGTAGTTTTAATCAGGCGAAGTATTTTTTCATTTGTACAAAAGGTCGAACACTGCTATTAGAAACATCTACATTTTAGCATACAATAAAAATGTTTTTCTGCACAAAAAGGATTTCTTTAGGTAAATCTAATACTTTTTTATGCCTACATTATGTTGAGTGGTCTGGATGTAGTCAAAGAACACAGTTCGATTAACAATCAACTTATCCGAATGATAACTGTAGCCTGCATAAAGGAGTCGAAACACCAAGTAGCATTCCCACTGCATTTATTTTATTAGGTGTGTATGTTATGAGCACATGTAACGCGTAATACTAATATAAATTTGATATTATGTCGGACAGCCCAAGCTTGCCCGAAGTTCAGATAGTTTATAGCCGAACGCTCTACCGAAAAAAACTTATCAATTAAACCGAACAACTAAGTCCAGTGCTGTTAAGCTTTATTAAAATATGAACACACACACAGGCTGTTTTTTATTATTTTTTTTTTTTTTTTGCCGAAAGCGACGTAAAAAAATGGAAAACTGCATTAGAACTTTGCTTTAAAAAATGCATAAGAACTACAGGCAGCATCAAGGTTTTGAAACAGCAAGAGGCGATTTCGAAAACTTGAATTTTCGACCGTAAGTCTTTTTTTCGTCATTGGCCAGCCTGATAAGTTTTAAAATGAGAGGGGATTAATATATAAGATAAGATATTGATGAAAAATGTTTTTATTTTTGAAAATTTTTACAATTTGTTATCGCAGACTGCTTAAACCGTTATAACTTAGATGGCAGCACGTGTTCATCATTTAACAGCACGGTTAAAATACAAAATAAATTGAACTATGCTCTTTTTTAAGCGTAGCTTTTCGAATGTAGTAAAAATGTGATAAGCTATTTGTTTTTTAGCAAAAAGAAGAAAAAATATATATTTTACCCTTCAAATTGAGGTAGTATTTTATTTATTTGTACAAAGAGTCAAAAACTCATTAGAAGAATATATATTTCAATATACGATTTATTATTTTTTTTCTGAACAAAAAACAATTCTATTGTAGTCTGAAATCTTAAACCTGTTACTTATATTTTCGCTTACATTATGCTTTAATTTTCTTTCCAGAGCCAAAAGCTTCAAAAAAAAAAAAAAAAACACGTGCAATTTCGAAGTAATTTAGCACAAAATCACTGAATGTTTTCATATCAGCAAGGAGCATTTCCTTCTCATTTATTCTATTCCCTCATACTTGTTATCCATTTAATTCAGTGTTCATGTAATGCGCGATATTTCTCTAATTTTTTTTGTTGCAGATTGTTCGGACGTGGGCCCGAACACGTAATCTCCTGGTTACGAAGAGAACGCTCTGCCGATCAAGCTACTCAGCTCTGTCGGTCATAGCGCAAATTAAAGTTATAAGTTTGACCGAAAACCTTATTCTGGTTCTTTAAAACAGGTTTTTCGGCTGAAAAAAACAATTTTTAGACCTTGGGTCTATTTTTCGTCAGTAGCCAGCACCATTAGCTATAAAATAAGCCGTAAATCAAAGAAATCGATCAAGAATTGAGGGAAATTTGGCGTAGAAACCAAAAACAGGCTACAGAAATAATATATAAGGACTAGTCGACCCGTGCGGAACTCCGCACTGTGCTTCGAATCGTTTCATCAGGCATTTTGCTCTTAAAAAAATTCAAAGAACATTATGAAGAAGAACGGAAAAAAGTAAGCGCACAAGAGAAGGCATGTAATTTGAAGACATCAGTAACAAAACCTCGTTAAATACAACGTTGTGATAATTTGATCATAGCTCCCCTTTTAATCGTACATATTTTCAATGCAAACATAAATGTCATTAAAAGTGTGGCTGAGTGGTGACTCGTGAAAAAGCAATAATTGTGCATGTGAAAAAACAGGTTGTGGCAAATACAGTCCTGCACATGTCAGTATCTGACCGGAAAAAAAGAAACATTAAAGAGATATTTATTGGCACGTATTCGAATTGGCGCCATTCTGACTAACAGCCCGACACCCCAACAAACCTAGCAATTGCGCCTTCCTTTTCGAAAGCTATTCATTGAAGGAATGCGTAGTAAAAAAACAGCAAAAAAGGTTTTTGCCAAAATAATAATAATAATAATAATAAGATCATGCATCTGTGTTTTGTCATTAACCGACATGATACGATTTAAAATTATTCGCAAAGCATGGAATTTGATTAAAGAATGACGAAGATCTCACGTAGCGATTGAAACAAACATTCTAGAGAAGTAATAAATTTGATTGAAAATAAGTGTTTTTATCTTTGAATATTGAACTATTTCACATAGAAGGTTGCTTTAACCGTTACGGCTTAAATGCCCTCACATGTTTCTCTTTTAATCGAACACTTAAAATTCAAAACCAAAACCAGTTGAACTGAGTCCGTTGAACCGAGTGTAATTTTTCGAACGTAGACAAAATGTATTTTTTTTTCAGCAGAAAGCAGAGGAGTAGAAAATAATTTCTTGCTAATGAAGTTGATAATACTTTTAATGCTTTATATCGTATTCGCGCGAATAAAAAAATTAAAGGTTTACTGAGTGAAACTCGTAGTTTTAATCGGGCGTAGTATTTTTTCATTTGTACAAAAGGTCGAACACTGCTATTAGAAACATCAACATTTTAGCATTCAATAAAAATGTTTTTCTGCACAAAAAGGATTTCTTTAGGTAAATCTCATACTTTTTTATGCTTACATTATGTTGAGTGGTCTGGATGTAGTCAAAGAACACAGTTCGATTAACAATCAACTTATCCGAATGATAACTGTAGCCTGCATAAAGGAGACGAAACACCAAGTAGCATTCCCACTGCATTTATTTTATTAGGTGTGTATGTTATGAGCACATGTAATGCGTAATACTAATATAAATTTGATATTATGTCCGGCAGCCCAAGCTTGCCCGAAGTTCAGATAGTTTATAGCCGAACGCTCTACCGAAAAAAACTTATCAATTAAACCGAACAACTAAATCCAGTGCTGTTAAGCTTTATTAAAATATGAACACACACACAGGCTATTTTTTATTTTTAATTTTTTTTTTTTTGCCGAAAGCGACGTAAAAAATGGAAAACTGCATTAGAACTTCGCTTTAAAAAATGCATAAGAACTACAGGCAGCATCAAGGTTTTGAAACAGCAAGAGGCGATTTCGAAAACTTGAATTTTCGACCGTAAGTCTTTTTTTCGTCCTTGGCGAGCCTGATAAGTTTTAAAATGAGAGGGGATTAATATATAAGATAAGATATTGATGAAAAATGTTTTTATTTTTGAAAATTTTTACAATTTGTTATCGCAGACTGCTTAAACCGTTATAACTTAGATGGCAGCACGTGTTCATCATTTAACAGCACAGTTAAAATACAAAATAAATTGAACTATGCTCTTTTTTAAGCGTAGCTTTTCGAATGTAGTAAAAATGTGATAAGCTATTTGCTTTTTAGCAAAAAGAAGAAAAAATATATATTTTACCCTTCAAATTGAGGTAGTATTTTATTTATTTGTACAAAGAGTCAAAAACTCATTAGAAGAATATATATTTCAATATACGATTTATTTTTTTTTTTCTGAACAAAAAACAATTATATTGTATATAGTCTGAAATCTTAAACCTGTTACTTATATTTTCGCTTACATTATGCTTTAATTTTCTTTCCAGAGCCAAAGCTTAAAAAAAAAAAAACACGTGCAGTTTCGAAGTAATTTAGCACAAAATCATGGAATGTTTTCGTATCAGCAAGGAACATTTCCTTCTCATTTATTCTATTCCCTCACAGTTGTTATTCATTTAATTCAGTGTTCATGTAATGCGCGGTATTTCTCTAATTTTTTTTGTTGCAGATCGTCCGGACGTGGGCCCGAACACGTAATCTCCTGGTTATGAAGAGAACGCTCTGCCGATCAAGCTACTCAGCTCTGTCGGTCAAAGCGCAAATTAAAGTTATAAGTTTGACCGAAAACCTTATTCTGGTTCTTTAAAACAGGTTTTTCGGCTAAAAGAAACAATTTTTAGACCTTGGGTCTATTTTTCGTCAGTAGCCAGCACCATAAGCTATAAAATAAGCCGTAAATCAAAGAAATCGATCAAGAATTGAGGGAAATTTGGCGTAGAAACCAAAAACAGGCTACAGAAATAATATATAAGGACTAGTTGACCCGTGCGGAACTCCGCACTGTTCTTCAAATCGTTTCATAAGGCATTTCGTTCTTTAAAAATTTCAAAGGAAGAACTTTATGAAAAAGAACCGAAAAAAAGTACACGGAAAAAGTAAGCGCACAAGAAAAGGCATGTAATTTGAAGACATCGGTAACAAAACCTCGTTAAAGATAACGTTGTGATAATTTGATCATCGCTCACCTTTTGGTTGTACGTAATTTCAATGCAAACTTAAATATCATTAAAAGTGTGGCTGAATAGGAACTTGTGAAAAAGCAGTAATTGTGCATGTGAAAAACAGGTTGTGGCAAATACAGTCCTGCCCATGTGAGCATCTGACGGGAAAAAAAGAAACATTAAAGAGATATTTATTGGCACGGATTCGAATTGGCGCCATTCTGATTAACAGAACGACACTCCAACAAACCTAGCAATTGCGCCTTCCTTTTCGAATGCTATTCATTGAAGGAATGCGTAGTAAAAAACAGCAAAAAAGCTTTTTGCCGAAAGAAAGTAATCAGATTATGCGTCTATGTTTTGTCATTAGGCAGCATGATACGACTCAAAATTATTCGTATAACATGGAATTTGATTAAAGAATGACGAATATCTCACGTAGCAATTGAAACAAACATTCTAGAGAAGTAGTAAATTCGATGGAAAAAAATAAGTGTTTTTACTTTTGAAATTTTAACAATTTACCATAGCAGGCTTCTTAAACCTATACGGCTTAAATGCCCGCACTTGTTTTTCTTTTAATCGAACACTTAAAATTCAAAACCGAAACCAGTTGAACTGAGTCTGTTTTTTAAGTAATTTTTCGAACGTAGACAAAATGCTTTTTTTTTTTTTTCAGCCGAAAGCAGAGGAGTAGAAAATAATTTCTTACTAATGACGTTGATAATAATTTTAATGTTTTATATCGCATTCGCGCGAATAAAAAAGTAAGGTTTACTGGGAGAAACTCGTAGTTTCAATTTGGCCGGCGTATTTTTTTTTTTTTTTCATTTGTACAAAAGGTTGAACACTATTATTAGAAAAATCTACATTTGAGCTTACAATGAAAATGTTTTCCTGCACAAAAAGGATTCCCTTGAGGTAAATCTAATAATTTTTTGTTCTTACATTATGCTTAGTGGTCTGGATGAAGTCAAAGCTTTAAAAAAAAAGGAAGAACACCCTTCGATAAACAGTCAACTTATCCGAATGATAACTGTAGCCTGCATAAAGGAGTCGAAACACCAAATAGCATTCCCACTGCATTTATTTTATTACGTCTGTATGTTATGAGTACATGTAATGCGTAATACTAATATAAATTTGATATTATGTCGTACAGCCCAAACTTGCCCGAAGTTCAGATAGTTTATAGCCGAACGCTCTACCGAAAAAAACTAATCAATTTAACCGAACAACTAAGTCCAGTGCTTTTAAGCTTTATTAAAATATGAGCACACACACAGGCTATTTTTTTTCTTTGCCGAAAGCGACGTAAAAAATGGAAAACTGCATTAGAACTTTGCTTTTAAAAAATGCATAAGAACTGCAGGCAGCATCAAGGTTTTGAAATAGCAAGGGGCGTTTTCAAAAACTTGATTTTTCGACCGTAAGTCTTTTTTTCTTCATTAGCCAGCCTGATAAGTTTTAAAATTAGAAGGGAATAATATATAAGATAAGATATTGAAGAAACATTTTTTTATTCTTGAAAATTTTTACAATTTTTTACCGCAGGCTGCTTGAACCGTTGTGACTTAGATGGCAGCACGTGTTCATCATTTAACAGCACGGTTAAAATACAAAATAAACTGAACTATGCTCCCTTTTAAGCGTAGCTTTTCGAATATAGTAAAAATGTGATAAGCTATTTGTTTTTTTGCAAAAAAGAAGAAAAAATATATATTTTACCCTTCAAATTGAGGTAGTAATTTTTTTATTGGTACAAAGAGTCAAAAACTCATTAGAAGAATATATATTTCAATATACGATTTATTATTTTTTTCTGAACAAAAAACAATTCTATTGTAGTCGGAAATCTTAAACCTGTTACTTATATTTTCGCTTACATTATGCTTTAATTTTCTTACCAGAGCCAAAGCTTAGAAAAAAAAAAAAAAAAAAACGCACAATTCAGAAGTAATTTAGCACAAAGTCACTTCAAGTTTTCATATCAGCAAGGAGCGTTTCCTTCTCATTTATTCTATTTCTTCATAGTTGTTGTACACTTAATTAAGTAATCACGAAATGCGTGATATTTCTCTAATTTTTTGTTGCAGATCGTCCGGACGTGGGCCCGAACACGCATTCTTCTGGTTATGAAGGGAACGCACTGCCGATCAAGCTATTCAGCTCTGTCGGTCACAGCGCGAATTAATGTTATAAGTTTAACCGAAAACCTCAGTCCGGTGCTTTAAAACAAATTTTTTTAACGGAAAAAATATTTTTTAGACTTTGGGTCTGTTTTTCGTCAGTAGCCAGCACCATAAGCTTTAAAATAAGGCGTAAATCAAAGAAATCGATCAAGAATTGAGGAAAATCTGGCGTAGAAACCAAAAACAGGCTACAGAAATAATATATAAGGATAATAAGATCATGCATCTGTGTTTTGTCACTAACCAGCATGATACGATTTAAAATTATTCGCAAAGCATGGAATTTGATTAAAGAATGACGAAGATCTCACGTAGCGATTGAAACAAACATTCTAGAGAAGTAATAAATTTGATTGAAAATAAGTGTTTTTATCTTTGAATATTGAACTATTTCACATAGAAGGTTGCTTTAACCGTTACGGCTTAAATGCCCTCACATGTTTCTCTTTTAATCGAACACTTAAAATTCAAAACCAAAACCAGTTGAACTGAGTCCGTTCTTAAGTGTAAATTTTCGAACGTAGACAAAATGTATTTTTTTTTTCAGCAGAAAGCAGAGGAGTAGAAAATAATTTCTTGCTAATGAAGTTGATAATACTTTTAATGCTTTCTATCGTATTCGCGCGAATAAAAAATTAAAGGTTTACTGAGTGAAACTCGTAGTTTTAATCGGGAGTAGTATTTTTTCATTTGTACAAAAGGTCGAACACTGCTATTAGAAACATCTACATTTTAGCATACAATAAAAATGTTTTTCTGCACAAAAAGGATTTCTTTAGGTAAATCTAATACTTTTTTATGCTTACATTATGTTGAGTGGTCTGGATGTAGTCAAAGAACACAGTTCGATTAACAATCAACTTATCCGAATGATAACTGTAGCCTGCATAAAGGAGTCGAAACACCAAGTAGCATTCCCACTGCATTTATTTTATTAGGTGTGTATGTTATGAGCACATGTAATGTGTAATACTAATATAAATTTGATATTATGTCGGACAGCCCAAGCTTCCCCGAAGTTCAGATAGTTTATACCCGAACGCTCTACCGAAAAAAACTTATCAATTAAACCGAACAACTAAGTCCAGTGCTGTTAAGCTTTATTAAAATAAAAACACACTACCAGGCTTTTTTTTTTTTTTTTTGCCGAAAGCTACGTAAAAAATTTAAAACTGCATTAGAACTTTGCTTTAAAAAATGCATAAGAACTACAGGCAGCATCAAGGTTTTGAAACAGCAAGAGGCGATTTCGAACACTTGAATTTTCGACCGTAAGTCTTTTTTTCGTCATTGGCCAGCCTGATAAGTTTTAAAATGAGAGGGGATTAATATATAAGATAAGATATTGAAGAAAAATGTTTTTATTTTTGAAAATTTTTACAATTTGTTATCGCAGGCTGCTTAAACCGTTATAACTTAGATGGCAGCACGTGTTCATCATTTAACAGCACGGTTAAAATACAAAATAAATTGAACTATGCTTTCGAATGTAGTAAAAATGTGATAAGCTATTTGTTTTTTAGCAAAAAGAAGAAAAAATATATATTTTACCCTTCAAATTGAGGTAGTATTTTATTTATTTGTACAAAGAGTCAAAAACTCATTAGAAGAATATATATTTCAATATACGATTTATTATTTTTTTTCTGAACAAAAATCAATTCTATTGTAGTCTGAAATCTTAAACCTGTTACTTATATTTTCGCTTACATTATGCTTTAATTTTCTTTCCAGAGCCAAAGCTTCAAAAAAAAAAAAAAAAAAAAAAAATCACGTGCAATTTCGAAGTAATTTAGCACAAAATCGCTGAATGTTTTCATATCAGCAAGGAGCATTTCCTTCTCATTTATTCTATTCCCTCATAGTTGTTATTCATTTATTTCAGCGTTCATGTAATGCGCGATATTTCTCTAATTTTTTTGTTGCAGATTGTTCGGACGTGGGCCCGATCACGTAATCTCCTGGTTACGAAGCGAACGCTCTGCCGATCAAGCTACTCAGCTCTGTCGGTCATAGCGCAAATTAAAGTTATAAGTTTGACCGTAAACCTCATTCTGGTTCTTTAAAACAGGTTTTTCGGCTAAAAGAAACAATTTTCAGACCTTGGGTCTATTTTTCGTCAGTAACCAGCACCATAAGCTATAAAATAAGCCGTAAATCAAAGAAATCGATGAAGAATTGAGGGAAATTTGGCGTAGAAACCAAAAACAGGCTACAGAAATAATATATAAGGATTATTTTTTTTCTGAACAAAAATCAATTCTATTGTAGTCTGAAATCTTAAACCTGTTACTTATATTTTCGCTTACATTATGCTTTAATTTTCTTTCCAGAGCCAAAGCTTCAAAAAAAAAAATCACGTGCAATTTCGAAGTAATTTAGCACAAAATCGCTGAATGTTTTCATATCAGCAAGGAGCATTTCCTTCTCATTTATTCTATTCCCTCATAGTTGTTATTCATTTATTTCAGCGTTCATGTAATGCGCGATATTTCTCTAATTTTTTTGTTGCAGATTGTTCGGACGTGGGCCCGATCACGTAATCTCCTGGTTACGAAGAGAACGCTCTGCCGATCAAGCTACTCAGCTCTGTCGGTCATAGCGCAAATTAAAGTTATAAGTTTGACCGTAAACCTCATTCTGGTTCTTTAAAACAGGTTTTTCGGCTAAAAGAAACAATTTTCAGACCTTGGGTCTATTTTTCGTCAGTAACCAGCACCATAAGCTATAAAATAAGCCGTAAATCAAAGAAATCGATCAAGAATTGAGGGAAATTTGGCGTAGAAACCAAAAACAGGCTACAGAAATAATATATAAGGATTCACTTAATTAAGTGTTAATGTAATGCACGATATTTCTCTAATTTTTTGATGCAGATTGTCCGGACGTGGGCCCGAACACGCATTCTCCTGGTTGCGAGGAGAACGCTCTGCCGATTAAGCTATTCAGCTCTGTCGGTCATAGTGCAAGTTAAAGTTATAAGTTTAACCGAAAACCTCATTCTGGTTCTTTAAAACACGTTTTTCGGCTGAAAAAAACGATTTTTAGAACGTGGGTCTATTTTTCGTCAGTAGCCAGCACCATAAGCTTTAAAATAAGGTGTAAATCAAAGAAATCGATCAAGAATTGAGGAAAATCTGGCGTAGAAACCAAAAACAGGCTACAGAAATAATATATAAGGATAGATTCTATCTCAGTTATAAAGTAGTAAAAGGAGTGTATCTCTTCAGCAAATCGAGGCCCGTAGCTCGGGTGGATACTTCTGGAGGTGTTCGGCAAATTCAAACATGTTTCGGCACGAAAGCATGATACCAAAAGATCGTATGAAATCTATTTAATGTTTTTTGAATCTAAAGACTATTTCTATAAGTTTCGTTCTTTCTAAAAAGTATGGAACAAAATAAGTATAGCATATGATGTCTCGGTAACAACACTCATTGCAGTTAATCTAAAAGTCTTTACATTAAAGTTAACTCTAAAGCAGCCAATGAAATTTAAATTAAAAATTGAGCGAAGAAGAAATGTAGGTAAGTAAAGCTATTCGTAGAAAGCTGAATACCGCCACATTTTGTGTTAAATTTGCTCCAGATGTACATGCACGAGGCTCTCTTCACAATATCGTGCTCTAATTTCGTTGAAATTTTATAGATAAAATATAATTTAAGAATAATTGGAGAAATTTTTCGGAATTAAAATATTCATATTTTTTATAAACTCTGAAATTAACTTGGAGTGTCAATTCAACTAAAGCCCCCCAGGGGGCGAGAAAACCGCCCCTCTCAAGAAAAGTTTTTTGACTTAGCACAAAAAGTTTTTTCTCTCTCTCAAGTTACAGCTTTCAAAAATTGAAAGCAGACGATTTGATCAACATCTATTTCTGGAGCATTAAAAGAGGGGCAAATTAATCCCTTTAATTTTTTTTCAAAAATGGGATTTTTAAGTAATCTCTTTTTTAAAATCGTAACTATTGAAAAAGTTGGTTTTGAAATAGAATTTCTAACTTTGTATGCATCTTAGGCTTACAAAAAAAAAAAAACACGAAATTTTCATAAAAAGGAATTGATATTTCAACCTCTGTTAAGAGGTTTTCTACCTTTCCTTCAGGGAGAGGGGGAATTAAAAAAATAAAATAGAATAAATAAATAAAAAAATTCGGAGTCGGACGTTTCAAAATTCTAGGAGTTGGAGTCGACCAATTTCCTTCCGACTCCGCAGCCCTGATCTCTAGCCACAGCATAAAGCATTAACTGTAGGACAACTAGTTCGGATATTCCATGTAGATGTGGAATACATGTAATAAAAAATCCTTAGTATCCCATATAAGGAAATACTGTCATATTAAGCGATTTTATCTTATATTTTTAACAATTTGCTGATAGTATTCGTTGTTGTTGCATTTTATTATTATTTTTTTTTTATTTTAAAAACACAATTGAATTAAAAAGAAATAATTTTTGAACATGAAAGTCCAGAACAATGTGAAGATATGAGCAAACATTTTAGACACTCAAATTACAGCAGTCCTTTGAAATTTAACAGTTTTGCTCTTCAATTAATTTACTGTCAAAAAATGCATACATTTCATTTTGAGCAAAACCTCACAAAGTATACCTAGTAGCCATTAAACGGAAAAATGGCCCTCTTGGTGATAAACACATTTTGTTGCTTATGAAATCACAATCATATATATATGATTTCTTAAGCAAAATTGTTTTTCATTATCTTTTAAGTTTAATAGTTTTACTGAAATAAATTAGTTGTGCAGGAAAAAATGGCGACTTTTCCGTTGAGTGGCCCTTGTATGTCGATTAGGGATTGCAATACCGGAACAAAAACTCAATACTGATATTCGGTATTTTTAAAACTGGATACCGAAATACCGGTATTAATACCGGCATTTGAAATTTCTCACAAATTGCTTGAAAACATGTTGTTTCGGTGCCACATTTCATAATTTTCCACAAAAGTTGTATTATTATGAAACCGTATTGTGAACAAATATAAAATAAAGGAACAACTGTCATAATAAAAAATCAATACTAGTAGAAAACGTAATGCATCTATTGAATTGTCTCTAAGCCTGGAACTCATGTTAGTGCTCAACTTAACAATGCGTGATAACCTCCTCTAATTTAATTGCTTAAAAGTATTTTATTTTCAAAAAAATTTGGTCTGTTTTATGCCATTTTCGGATAAACCCTTTTGTGTGTGTGTGTTTCTTTCGTATTGTGTATATTTCTATTATTTTTTTAATTTAAAGCTAGTTGAAATTTCTTTCCTGAGAGACGATACTCCTCCAATATTAACATCATTTTCTCTTGAACAGTAGGGTTTTGTATTTACTTTTTGTAAGCCCTTTGGTTTGAAATTTGCTATAAACTTGACTAAATTTGATCTTCTTGGTTTCTTTATCGTTTCAGCTTTCTTTTCAAAATTCTTTGCAATTATAATTATGTAAATATCTGAAAATATCTTTGAATTCGTGAAACATATTTATGTCTTTCCTCTATGCAAATTTTCAAGGCAATATATAATTTCTAAATATTTTCTTGCCAAGTATGAAGCCAAATAGCGAGACGGCACAACAAACCCATACAGGTGCCATCAAAATGCCATTTGAAATGATGACAAGAAACAGTTTTTGTCAAAATTTAGTACAGTTGAGACAAATATTTAAGAAAAAAATCATAAAGCATTCCTGCAATTGATGGTTTGAATTAATTGCTCATCGGACAAGGGGGGGGGAATATTCAAAATTACAGACGAAATTAAAATTCCCAAAAGAGAAAATGAGCGATAAGGGAAATGCAAAAAATAAATACATGGTACACAAAATACCTTTGTTTAATGATATTCTATGTATTAGTTCATGCTTTTGAAGCTCAATTTTTACATCAATAGATTGATTTCTGGTCTGTATCATGGGAAAGAAAAAGTGCATTTAAAATATAAGTAGATATTTAATAAGTTAAATTGAAAATTCTTGAATTAAAACTATTTATTATATTCAGCTCGTACCGAAAATACCGGAATTTTCCTCAGCAAATACCGGTATTACAAACTTGCAAAATTGCTCGAAATACCGGTGTTCGGTATACTGGTATACCGGTATTGCAATCCCTAATGTCGATGATATGTTCAAGAATGAGATTTCTCTTCCGAAAACTCATTGACAAAATATTTCGAAACATGTCTGTTTGCTAATACTGGAAGCATCTCTGATGCAAAGATTTATGTTTAATGTAGCTCAGACAGGTCAGAATTTTATGTTATAAACGCATTAACTCCTAGTCTGCTCACGTATCATAATCTGCCAGCTAATGAAATGGTTCACATTCTCTTGAAAACAAATTAGGCTTCTCGTGTCATTTTGTTGCCATGGCGATGACGTTTAACTCTCCATTTCTGCATCAACGGAATAGATATTATTACATACATTCACAAAAGACAGAGAATAAACGCATGACTTGAATTGATGAATGATAATGTATAGTAGACAGGTGACATATGTATGGGACATGTGCAAAACCATCGAAATTGATATTCGCGTAGATTTTGTTATTACTAAGGTGTGAAGAGAATATTTAGACGTTTGTGTAATGCAGAATATGTGTTAAACAAATCGGATGCTTCTATAGTTAAGTTAAATTTTTTGGTTTTGTGGACGAAAAAAAGCGTTTTTCATGAAAATCTTTTTTTTTTTTTTTTTTTTTTTTTTCAGTTTGACAATATTATAAAACGTTTTGCGTTTCGCATGATAATAACATGCATGTCATATAAGTGTATGAAAATTCTATTTAAAAGTTTGGTATATTCGTATGCACAGCTAAAGTACCAATACATTCGACTTTTGAAGTAATTGATACTTATCATTAAAATTTATTAAATAATGCTTTTTTTTAATTCAATAAATAAGTCTTCAATAGTTGGGAAAGCATTTTAGGAGTCAGAATTTTTTTTAAAGAGTTTGGTGGAAAATTCAGCGTAATATGACTTCTGAAAGATTGTTGTTTTGAAAGAAGTTCTCGTCAATATATATATATATATTTTTTTTTGTCACCCAAAACCCCAGCATCCGTATTTTTCTACCCCGTGCTTATACCATTCATCAGGAATAATAAAAGCACATCACAAAAATGAAAAATGATTATTTCTTTAAAATCTGAAGTTAAGGCTCTTGCTTGACACAATGCTGAGCAAAAGTTTTGTACGTAATTGGGGTGTGGGTCATGTCAAAAGTGGCACATCAAAAATTTCAGAATTTATAAGAAAAAGTTTCAAACTTTAATTGCACAGTGATTTTAATTTAAAAAAAAATCAGCAACATATCGTGTCTATCATACTGTTTGAGAATGAATTGAGAATGAGTCCAGGAACTCACTATCTGATCGGGCATTGGTCGTCAAAACTATATGCGCTATTGGCATCCGTGCCTCAACGCTGGCACATAAAAGACTGGAAGCCTGACCGCAACAGGTCTGCCGCAGATTGGTGCAACTATATATACAGGCCGACGCATCAGCTGAAGTTTAGCCATTTTGGATCAGAAATCTTATTGTTGCGGAGCTAGGGTTAAAAGAGCAAAGTTTCGGGTTTTGCGAAATTGGCCAAAAGTAATATTTTATTTAACAGACAATTCACGTGCCGTTAAAAATTTATCACAGTAAAAATCCCCAAACGCGATAACTCGCAAGAAGAAAATCACTTAAACACGCGCTCCGATCCAAAATGGCTGATCTTAAGCTGATGCGTCGACTCATCTATATAGGTACCTTACAGCAGAATATGGCCACTTAAGCAGCCCCATTGGAAAAATAAAAAAAAAATCAACTAATCTTAAGCTGTTTTACTAGTTTATAACAATTATTTTTCTTTCACTGCTTTTCTGTTAGATATGTCATTAGTTTCGCCGAGTAGCGATATGATGCAAGGAGAGGTTTTTTTTTTTTTTTTTTTTTTTTTAACAATCACGATTTCTCATCCGGGGCGGTACCATGAATGGACTCCACGACTCCTCGTCCTTATCCCTGACACTCGGGATGGACTTATACCCCCCACTTTATACAATCTAATAAATACATGGTACACAAAATACATTTGTTTAAGGGGTCTAAAGACCCTTAATCTTCAAAAGTTTCAATTTTCTGGAAAAAATGTATGTTATGCAGAATTTAATTCTGAAACAATTTGATACCTTATTTATTACCATACGCAAAAAACTTTTCAAGTTATCATGAAAATGCGTAAAATTTCCCCATAGAGATTTATGTTAATAGCAGCTGTTTAAGCCTCTTTTTCTCATGTTGCATTTTCTTAGATTTCTCGTTTTGCGTGCATGATATTCCAAAACGTTTCTTATATATTTCCGTAAAACGTTTTGTGCATGTTTGTCTATGATCTGAACCTAAATTTTAACTAAAAATAAAAGTTGATATTTAAAAAAAACATATTTTCACCCAAAATTTTGGAAAAATTTGATCTTAACTTATAAAATTTCAAAACAAAAATTAAATAATTTTAAAAAAATTAATTAATTTAGGTTTAGATCGTAAAAATAAACCAGACAAACATGCCCAAAAAGTTTTACGGAAATATATAAAAAAATTTCTGAAATATCACGCACGCAAAACGAGAAACCTAAGAAAACACAACCTCACTGTAAAAAAATTCCAAAACATTACTGGGTATTTCAGTGTCACGTTTCGGGATTTTAATGGTTTTTATCCACTTCCTGGAAAAATTAAGTATTCTTAACAAAAAGTTTCCTGAATTGCTACAAGTCGCAAGAATGCAGACTTTTCACTGTTGTGAAAAATATTTTTAGCTCCCAGTTTAAAGATTAATTGAGCGTATTTATAAAGTGTATCGGCTTTACTTCAAGTACGGCCCGTCCATGCTAATTCAACTCCCAAAGGGAGAAAAGTGTGGACTGCATTGCTTTGCAAGATTTGCAGGCAAGTAAAATTCTCTTGACTTACTCGCAATTCTGGCATAGCTTTGGCCATGTTTGTAATAATGCTCTTTTAACTTTCTTGATAAATCAGAATGATGCCAAGATATTATTTCCACGGACAGGACTGGTAGTAAACGGGGAGATTTCTAAATTTTTCAGGAGGCTTCCAGGATAATATCAGGAAGGTTACTGCATTTTAGAGGAAAAAGTTCCTGGAATTTGCAAGATATGTTACTTGCAGATATTGGGCAAATCAGCTGCCCATTATTTTCCAGGAACGTTTCTGAATCGTTTTTACAGTGCTGAGAAAAAGAGGCTTAAATAGCTGCTGTTAACATAAATCTCTATGGGGAAAGCATACGCATTTTTTCGATAACTTGAAAAGTTTTTCGCGTGTGGTAGTAAATAAAGTATCAAATTATTCAGAATTAAATTAGGCATAACATATATTTTTTCCAGAAAATCGAACATTTTGAAGGTTAAGGGTCCTTAGACCCCTTAATGATATTCTATGTATTAGTTCATGCTTTTGAAGCTCAATTTTTACATCAATAGATTGATTTCGGGTCTGTATCATAGGAAAGAAAAAGTACATTTAAAATATAAGTAGATATTTAATAAATTAAATTGAAAATTCTTGAATTTAAACTATTTATTATTTTCAGCGAGTACCGAAAATACCGGTATTTTCCTCAGCAAATACCGGTATTACAAAATTGCTCGAAATACCGGTATTCGGTACACTGGTATACCGGTATTGCAATCCCTAAAGTCGATGATATGTTCAAAAATGAGATTTCTCTTCCGAAAATTCATTGCCAAAATATTTCGAAACATGTCTGTTTCAACACACAGCATCTGGCATCCAACATCCAGCTCACAGCATCTATTATCCATTCATAAGCATGGTTTCGCAGTTATGGTTGAGATAAGAGCCATTTGTAAAAACAGAAAACCCAACGGTAGAGTTCTATCACAATTCGTGATTGCGAATAACGAAATATGAATTCACGCAGTCAAAATTCAAATTAATGCCAGGGGCTGGATGTTAGATGTCGTTTGCAGAGGATTTTAAATTTCGCATTTTTTTTTCTTTTCTTATTTTATTATTTCTTTAATGCTTGCATTATGTTTAAATGTTTGTGTGTTTTTTCCCACCAAATAACTCTGCACAAATTATTTAATTGCTAAATTCAATCACACCTTTCCATTCCAACTGAGTCAGAATAGATGACTTGAGTTTCATTTTCTTCTTCATCCAACCAGCTATAAGAGCAAGAAAACTCCTTAAAAGAACTGCAAGAATAGCTGGAAGTGGTGCTCTAGTTTTATTACCCTACACACGGGTATCTGTCGAAGAGCAAAAGCAACAACAGATACTCCAAAAAACAAACGTATACCTTTCTTTAAAGAAAAAAAAGTAAGCACAAGAGAAAGAGAAAGCATAAACAATGAAACAGTAAGAAATCAATGTATTCAAAATTAAACAAAAAAGTTCACAAAACATTTGTGTACAGTAAATTTAATTTACGATTTAACAATGAATCGATGCATTAGCTCATATTTTGGCATTAGGAACAATGATGATATATTGAAAGCGTTGTGACAATGATTCACGATGTTTCTGTGTTTTCACGTTGTGTGTGTTTCTAGAGGTGACACTTAAGTCGGTCATGGTTATTCATGTAATTAATTTAAAGCAACGAGAGCTAACTTTTCTGAAATTTCTTTTACCTTGCATGTATCCTGCTATTTGCAAAATTGTACTTTTGAGTAAAATTAATAACTATCCGACAATGTCTTGCCCATGCAGAGAAATTTCATATTTGTACTTACTTTTAAGTATATCTCATTATAGCTAAAGTATAGTTGAAAAAAATTGAGTCGTATTTTCATTTAGTAGCAGGGTTAGGAAAACATGGTATTGTGTTTGCTGCACTATACAATGAATTATTTTCAAATTTAAAATATTCTAACTCTTCTGAAACTGGCGAACGACACGTCAAATATAAATTCCTCATCAGGATCCATGGAGGATCTCAACTCCAGTGCTTAAAAAACGTTAAACAAGGTTTTTTTTTTTTAGTCCTTAAAGTGTTTTCCAGTTAACTGAGTACAGAAAACGAGTAATAAGAAAAAATTTGAAATTTTATCGAGAGTTAAAACTAGAAGTGGGCCATTCCAGCGTTACGTGTGTGACTTTTTGACACCATTTCTTTGCAAAAAAACAATAAAACCCAATATGATATGTTTTTAATATCTCTTAACAATTTCTATTGGAGTTACAGAACATATGTAAGAGATTTTAGGTGGAAATGCTTTTTTCCTAGGACAGTTTTAAATTTTTTTATAGAATTTTAAATGCAGCGTTACGTATGTGATTCGGAAAATCTGAAAATAAAATGTACCTCATACTATTTCGGAATTTAATGTGAAGTTTTGAAAGGTAAATGAACAATATTTGTTGTGCATGTGTCTATGTGTACCAAGTAAATATTCCATAAAAAAAATTTCTACAGCTCATAAAATAGCAATTAAAAAAAAAAGCGTTACGTGTGTGACCGCGTGCATCAGTTGAGGGGGATTTCCTAATAAAAATCCAGTTTACGTCGGATTTTTGCAAAATTGCGCACAGGGGCTCTTTGGTGCTCAGGAACTCACATTAAGATTTTTGACCCCTGGGGGGGTGACTCCCCCCCCCCGACGGGACTTTCCTAATTCAAATTTAATTTACATCGGATCTTAGTCAAATTTGGCACAAAGGTCCTTTGATGCTGAAGAATTCACAAAGTGGTATTTTGCCAGGAAATCCGTGAAACGGGATAATTAGGCCTATTATAAACAATGATAACATTTTTTGAATTAAAAAGAAAAGCCTAAGACGTCTGAATTTAAATTTTGAGGCATAAAATTGCTCTTTTCTACACATTGTCGGGAAGTTTTACACTATTTTTTTTTCTTTTATTTAAGCCTGATTGTTGAAAATGCGTCACTTATTTTCTAGGTAGACCGTGCAACGCCGACCAACGCAGCCAGTAAATACTTAAATTGAAAGGATATATTCACAAAACAACAAAGAATGAAGTGAACCTAATTTTTATTTGTTTACGAATTAAATAGTTATGTCATGTTTATAAACTATCACGAATTTCTAACACTTACTTATGTGGTTTAAAACTATTTGAAATGTTTTAAATCATTTGTAGAATTTATTCACTTATCTTCTCGAAAGCCAAACATTATCAAAAAATATTAATGCAATTTAAGGTAAATAGAACATTGTATTTTCGATCATAAAGTATGTAGATTGTGAATACTTAGTTTAAATTACTCTTTGGGAATGAAATAAAAAAGTCCTATTTATCTATTTATTTGTTATTTTTATTACTATTAATTATTTTTAACACTCATTCAGTCTTGGTTTCAGTTCCAGTACACAATATTTTTAGTCGAGTTATGCAAAGCACTTTTTTCCGTAAAAATAGTACGTAAAAATGGTTTTATAATGAAAAATATTCAGGAGCGTTACGTGTGTAACATTTTTCAAAAAGCCTCGTTAAAACTTTTCTGCTGAATGTTTGAAAATGAAAGTCTGGTTACAGGTATTATGTATCAAATTAATTGATGATATTGATGATATGAGATATTTTTCTTCTAGTCCCCCAATTTGACCTTGGAGGAAAACTTTTGTTCCTTTTGCGTTACGTGTTTGACCAATACAAAGTGACCTGCAAATTTTGGAGGGTTAAAAACTTATCAAAATTCTTCATTAAAAAAAATTGAGGCATAATTATAGCAAAGCATCTGTGTTCATGATATTTGATACTTTTTTCCCCAAAAAATGAATGATTAAGTAAAAAAATGGCTCTTACATTTATTTCACTAACAATTTTTTTTTACTTCGCATAAATGTTATAAAATAAGGCAAAAATCTGATAAAAAATATATTTTAAATTCAAAATCGATGCTAGAATTGAAAAGTGTAGATATGTTTTTGTCAAAAATTAAGGTTTGTTCCTATATTATGTGAAAAAAATTTGGTTGGTCAGGACCACTTTTCGTGGAATTGCCCTAGTATGAGTGATAGTACTATAAATATAGCAGTCATTTTATTTCGGAGTCATTACTCATTTACTTCTTTTCTATCTTTATTTTTCTATTTCATTTCTTTTTTATTTTATTTTATTTCTTTATTTTATTACTATTATTTTACTTTTCACATTTGTTTAAATACTTATTTATTTTTTATTTTATTTATTTATTTATTTGTCATTATTTTGTTTTATTTTATTTATTTATTATTTATGGATAACATGATGCTCTCTAAAATCATTAGAATGTAGTTTCAAGAAAATTAAGGCTTAAACACACCTGTGAATCGAAATACTCAAACTATCAAAGGCAAGAAAGCAAATTTTTAATAAACAATCCGCCCGACTTGCACGGACAAGCGCAAATGGTGTGCCATACCCATTTATGAATAAGTGCCAATAAATCCTTTTTTAAGGCACGGACTCAAATGAAAAATAGTTTTTATATTCAAACACACCGAGAAACTCGGTTACTGAATGAGGTAGGGAATTTATAATGAACAATTTCGGAATATTTCACTTCTTTCTAGAGCTGAGGTTTAGTACGAACCCATGCTCATTCTCACTAGCTATTTTCCATAAAATTATTAGAAGCCTTTAAAACATCGCTTTGTTCTTGTGTTTAAATTCTTAGAACAGCTGTAAATCAAAACAATATTTGTTTCATTTTTTTAATTTTATGATGCATGCTTTTCTCTGTTTTCTTAGCAATTTAAAAATGACGTTACTTTGCATTCAATTTTAGTGTCTATTCCCCTTATGTATTGTATTTCGTCTGCTTTCGAGCAAATCTCACGACGTCAAGATCTCCAGTTTTTTATATAAATTGGTCAGTTTGAACTTTTAAATCGCTACAAAAAATAGCAAAACTCATTTAATTGACGACTAACTCTTACAGTTGATTTATTCATGTAATTTGTAAATTGCATAATTGGATCAGTCAGTAATCACCTTCTTTTTCTTACAATGCTTTTTGTCAGGACGCTGATGATGTATTTTTTAATGTTACTCAGTTATATGTTTCTTATAGCGTCAGTACATCAACTTACAATCATCGGCTGGACGAAGTACAAAACTAAGTGAAGGTGCTCATAAATTAAGAATTTCTGTGAATTACTTGTGTGTGGCATGTATCACTAGCGCAGCCAGAAATACCTTCTGGAGGGTTTTTTGATGAAAAATACCTTTTAAAGGGAATTTTTTGATCAAAAATACCTTCTGAAGGTTTTTTAAGCTAAAACTCCTTTCATATGCGTAAACTACTGTATTAAAATTTGTATTTATGTTAAAACCAATGACTCTAAGGGGTGTTTTCATCCCCCTCCCCCTTCGTTGCGCCACTGGAATGTTTGCATATACGTTTAACAAAGCATGGATATTGTTATGATGTAAATACGAAAGAAACCCCGGCAAAATTGAAAAAAAAAAAAAACGCATTTAGAGTAATTAAATAATAAAGCGCACTAAACTTATTTACATTTGAAAGGCGAAACTTTATAAATTCTTCACTTTCAAAGATAATTTTAAATATCTTACAATAAATGTGAACTTTTAACTAAGGAGTAGTTCTTTAATAATCTGAATCTTTTTATCAACAAATTTGATATCTCTCCCCCCTGTCACACTTCATCTCCTCCCTCCCCTTTACCCCAGGTCACGCTGTTTTCTCTCAGCAAACTTTTATGAAAATTGCGTGAGGATACACTTTTTATCGCACCCTCTCTTACCCTTGTCACAAATTGTCACAATTTCATGAAACACTTTTTGATTTAATGACATTTATTTCATCACATGAAAAGTGTCCCCAAAGTGTGCCATCATTTATAAGATGTCCCCTAATTAAAAAGAAAGCAAAAAGGAACCCCTAAAACATTTAATAAATTTACATCTACTTCCTACTTGAGAAATGAGTAATATCAAATTGTACAGCTGCTCTCTCTCTCTCTCTCTGTCAAAGTATTTTTTCATTTCATCGCCACTGAAAATTTCAAAGAAAACGCATTCATGTTGCTCCTTCCGAAAGTAAATATTTCACGGTTTTTTAGATTTATTTTAAAGGCTTTTACATTACTCCTGAGAAAAAATGTTTTTCCACGAACATTTTTCTATTGAAGGAAATGTTTCACTTGTATTTCAAAACTAGAAGTGATGTGGAAAAGCCTATGCATTTTTCTACTTTTATGATGCTTTTTTCAAAGAAGAATGATTTTGAATGAAAGAAAATGCTAAGAATAAAGGAAACTCAAAATGTTTCCTACAAAAAAAAAAAAAAAAGTAAAATCGGAACATATTTCATCGTCAAGAATTAAAATGTAGATATAGGAGTTGAAAATAAATTTACAATTCAAATACAAATAGTAAATTTATGCGTATGGCAAAAAGTAAATATTGATTTTGCTTAAGTGATTTAGACCAATTTAGACTGAATCCAATTTTTCAAAATGCTGCTTTTTTTTGTCAGTTTTTCATTGCAATTTTTAGATATGTCAACAACCAAAGACAGTCAGAGAGTTTAGAATTGGTAACAGGAAAAGTTAGTGTAACTCATAACTTCTTGGGGCGACATATCTGAGAATATTTCTTTTAAAAATATCTTTCGGTGATACCAAATATTGTAGCCATATGCTTGTTTTATAATAAATCTGAAGAAGTGTGTCAAACTTTAAGAGTACAACTAGGCCATACAGAATCACATAGCGTTGCAGGATGAAAAATGCGGTAGAGGGCATTTTACTAGAATCTGGTAGCGCAAAAGTTTTTTCTTGGAGTTGTGCGTGAAACGAATGTTGCATGCACAGGTCTGTTAGTTGCAATTTCGTAAGATTCTGATGCTAAAAAGAAATCACCAGAAAGAAGTATATTTCATTCACAGAAGGGGCTTGCTTTTTAACATTTGTAGTGTTAAATGGAAGTGCCATGTGTATTATGGGAAGCTAATTTTATGCACTCTAAAAAAATGGGATATATGTGTTTTAAAAAACAAGTTGGTTTTATGCATACTGAAGGTAAAATTGTTGTTCTTCCAATTCGACTACACGATGAAAGCAATTAGGACCCTGCAATGCTATGTGATTGCTAATTGTCTAGGTATGCTCTAGCATTTCTTTTGCATTAAAATTTCAATAAAGTTGGAAATATGAGTCTTTTAGTTTTCTTAACAATGCATGGTAAATGCATCTCCTAGTATTTAATAGTAAACAAAAGTTATGTTTAATATTGCGTAAAAGCTGAGCAAAACTTTAAAATCTTCAGAATACATTAGAATGCTAAAAGTGTACCTAAAGTTATCTATAATCAATAATAATATCATGATGGCACCCACAAGAGCACCCTGCGAAGTTATGCCTATGCTTTTTCTAAAGGAAAGCATTTGTGTAAAATTAGATTTATTTAGCAAACAAGAAAACGTTTTATTATTACTAGTGCTTTGATTTTGTATGTTAGTATGAGATTGAATGTAATACTGAAAATAATGTTAATGACTCAATTTTTAAAAAATCAATGATATTAAGTATAAATTTGTGACTGTTGCGAAAAAAATAATGCCACTTTTTTTTCAGAATTATTTAAAACCTTATCAGATTTCTATAGAGAACTGTTTGCAAATATTGCAGATAGAATGGAAGAAATGTGGAATCGTCTAGATTCCATATGCTTCTCGAAATGAAATAATTAAAGCTATTATAGCTCATATTTCCATTAAAGTTGGAAATATGAGTGTTTCAATTTTCTTTAAAACGCAAAGGTAAATAAATCTACTAATATTTAATAGTAAACAAAAGTTAAATTTAATATTGTTCAAAAGCTGCGAAAAACTTTAATATCTTCAGAATCTATTAGAATACCAAAAGTGTATCCAAAGTTATACCTATAACCAATAATGATACCATGATGGCGCCCACAAGAGCACCCTGCGTACACATACAATGATATGCGTACTTATATTATGAACAATTTTTAAAAAGTTTTAGTTGCCAGTTAAAATTTACCAATAATGTCAAACATATGATAAAAATTTTGTTAGCGGAATTTTGAAAGTGGTGAGAGATTCGTGCGGGCAAAAGTGAATCAATTAAAAAATGTTTTCGTTGAATTCAACGTTTCTTTCTTTTTTTTCTTTTTTTTAATGCCCCGCAAAAAAAAAAAAATTCTGAACGGCCAACATAACGAACAGAAATTGTTAGAGCTGAACTGAATCTTTTTAACTGATTGGAAGAAATTATGGGAATGAACTCATCAGTCTGGAATGTTCTAGCTGGTGTCAAACGTCAGCATATTGTGCTTCATGGTAATGCTAAATTAGTTTTATCTACCAGTTATTTCAGCTACAATGAGATGACATCTGCTTCCAGCTTGATTAGCGTCTATTCCAGACTGATGAGCTCATAACAAGGACGATACAGATGTTTCTGGATGTCATCACTGGGTAGTCGGTGAATTGCATGATACATGTGGTTTTCAGACTTCATGTTCATTAATGTAAATAACAAAAATACCAAACTAATACAATAATGCTGATTGAATTTAAAACTAACTGCGTTCCTACGTTTGGAGGGAACCAGAAAATATTCCTCCCGTGCACTAGAATTGTTTCGGACAGCTTTAGGGTTTGAGTGAAGAGTCCAAGCTACCAGGATTTTGCACATTTTTTTTTTATTTTTTTCATTATCCATTCGTTTAAATCTGAAATGGAGCAAAGAGTAATACAGTAGTATCACAAAGAATGCAATTTGTGTTTCCCAGTTTTCCATTTAGTTAATAAGTCATTTGGAACATGAGAGATCCGATTTTAACAACGTTTTCTTTCGGAAGCCTTTCAATGACTTTACGCTTGACAGTACAAGGTCTTGAACTAAAGCATCCTAATAGATATTAACTTTTAACCAAAGCAGTATTTTGATGCTTTCGCCGTTTTTTATTCTTCTTATCTGCATTCTAACAAGCAGACAAATTTTTCACTAGAAAGAAAAGGTACTTCAAAAATGAAAAATAAAAAAAAAACTGACTTCCGAGGTATGTTTTACTAGAAAACAAAAATGTGCGATAATAAATAGCCCGCTAGCTCGAGATTTAATTCCTTATCTCTAAATTCATTTGAAAGCTTCCGATTGTTTGCAAAATCTTTTTTGTTTTGAATCATCTATATGCAAGCTAATTCATACGTGTTTTAAATCTTAATTAGAAACAATTATGTTGAATTATGAAGGTAAAAAGAAATTTCCAATAATATATATTAAACAAAACCATTTTCTCCTTTTGGAGAGAATATCGTGTACAAGTAAAAAATAAAGGCAGGGTTTTTTTTTTTTTTTTGTATTTTTTTATTTAAAAAATCCTTTAAAAATTCACATAAGGTTGCTTCAATCTTCGGTTTACAGAAAAATAAATTGAAGAAAAAAATCCTCCACCATAATATTTACATAAATAGCCCAAAAATGGTTTATAATATAACTTCACATGGAAAACATCTTTGCTTCCTTGAATCTCTAACTCTTGTCATATGAGAAACTTCTTCGCCTAATTGAAAACGTGTGTTGTAATAAATTCCACTTCCAAAATAGTTAAGTAAGAAGAATAAGAGATCATTTTTTGCTGTCATTTGAGAAATTTATCGTCCTTACTTAAGAGCTTTTTATGAAGAAATTTAAAGAAAAAACAATTAAATTAAATGTAAAAATGCAGCAAATTTTATAATGTGTTTACTTGCGACTATTTCATTTTTTTTTTTTTTTTTTGCCTATACATACAATTTAGTTTTAAAAACATATATAATATCTAATGCTTGAGAGAGATATACATGGAGTTAATTTTCTGCAATAATATGAATTCAACATGAAATAAAACATAAAAAGTATAATATTTAAGTTAATTAGGAAACTTTTCAGGTGCCTTATGTTTCGTTTTATCTTAAGTGATTTTCTATTTAATCGCTCATATTAAAAAAACATTTCATAAAAAATATTCGAGTTAAATAAAAGTCATACAAGTATTTACTTTTCTTCATTACGCATTAAAGTGCAATGTAACTTTCGAAAATGGAATGAATAGTTCAAAAAATTAATATTAAAAACGAAATTATCTGGGTGACTGTACTACTACTTAAAAACACTTGATGAAAAAAAATCCTCTACCATACTACGAAGCTTGGTGATAATATGAATCTTGTCATCAGAGAAACTATACGATTTGCTTAAAAACATTTGACGAAAAAAAATTCTACACTATACTATATGCCTAATTGATATAATATGACTCTGGTCATATCTGAAACTCATTAATTTACCTAAAAGCATTTAATGAAAATATTTCTCCAACATATATATATATATATATATATATATATATATTATATATACGTAAAGGGCACGAAGCTTGGTTGTAATATGAATCTCGTCATTTGAAAAACATCTCAATTTACTTAAAAGAATCTGATGATGTGTGTATGTAAGTGGGTGTGTGTGTCGGGTGTGTGTGTCGGGGTGTGTATGTGCGTGCATACATAATTGGCAAAAAGTTAGATAATAATATGACTTGTCATCTGAGAAACTTCTTGGTTTACTTGAAAACATTTCCATGAAAAGAATCCTCCACCCTACTATTTACATAATTAGCACCATGATTGAATATAATACGACTCTTGTCGTATCAGAGCTTATCGGTTTACTTCAAAACATTTAACGAAAAATATTCCTGCACCATATTATTTACATAATTATCACATAGGTTGGGAACCAATGACTCTTGTCATATGAGAAACTTCCCGTTTTACTTTTAAAAAAAAGATAAACATCCACAATACTATTTACATAATTATGTCATAGGTTGGGAACCAATGACTCTTGTCATTTGAGAAACTTCTTGGTTAACTTAAAAAAAAATCTACATACTATGTACATGAATCACAAAGCTAGGTGATAATATGACTAGTCATCCGAGAAACTTCTTGGTGTACTAAAAACATTTGATAAAAAAAATCTTCCACCATACTATTTACATAATTATCACAACGGTTGGCAACCAATGACTCTTGTCATCTGAGAAACTTCTCGGTTTACTTAAAAAAGTTGATATACCTCCACAATACTATTTATATAATTAGCACAACGTTGGCTATAATATGACTCTCGTCGTATGAGAAACTTCTCGGTTTACTTAAAAGCATTTGATAATGTGTGTGTGTGCGCAATGTAAGCAATTTGGAGACTGCGCTTCCTGCGAACTACATACTATGTACATGAATCACAAAGCTAGGTGATAATATGACTAGTCATCTGAGAAACTTCCTGGTTTACTAAAAAACATTTGATAAAAAAAATCCTACACCGTACTATTTACATATTTGGCACGACGTTGGATATAATATGGCTCTTGCCACATCAGAAACGAATTGATTTACTTAAACACATTTAATGAAAAAAATTCTTCCAGCATGCTATATACATAAGAGGCATAAGTCGTGAACTTATTATGAATCTTGCCATCTGAGAAACTTCTCAATTCACTTAAAAACATTTGATAAACCTCCACAATACTATTTACATAATTGGCACGACGGTTGAATATCACAAACGTATTGGTTTACTAAACACATTTAATGAAAAAAAAATCCTCCACCATTCTATATACATATAAGGCACAAATCTTGAATACACTATGACTCTTGTCATCTGAGAGAAGCTTCGCGGTTTACTTTAAAACATCCACAATAATATTTACATAATTAGCACAACGGTGGGCTACAATATGACTATTGCCATATCAGAAACTTCTCAGTTTACTTAAAAGCATTTGATAATGTGTGTGTGTCTATGTAGGCGTGTGTGTGTATGTGTGTGTGTGTGTGTATTTAGGTGTACCCCATTCGTGGGGAACAGTGGGACAAAATTTTACGCTTCCTTTTTTTTTATATTATCTCAAAGACAATAAATAATAATGAAGTTTTTTTTGTGTCTCAAAATTTCGTACACTTAAGCTGCACTATATTTCCAGCTTAAAATTTTCTCGTAGGATTAAATGTTTCCAAATTTATTGAATTTTAGATTTTTCGTCTCACTGTGCCCCCCCCCCTACATAAATGGTACAACGCTTGGTGATAATATGACGCTTGTCATAAGAGAAATTTCTGGGTTTACTTAAAAACATTTATTTAAAAAAAATCATCTGCCATACTGTATACAAGAACAGTAGAAAGCTTGGGTGTAATATAACTCTTGTCATATGGAAAAAAATTCTTGGCTTTTTTTGAAAAAGTGTGATGAAAAAAATCCATTGGCAAAATATTTAAATGAGACGAATAAGAGATCAATGTTTGCTGTCATTTGATAAACGTAACGTGCTTACTTATGATATTTTGATAAAGAAATTTTAAGACGAAAAGAAAAAATTAAATGTAAAAATATAACAAGCTTTGCAATGTGTTTACTCACGAGTAATTTTCATATATAGAATTTAGCTTTCAAATAGCATAAATAATATCAAGTGCGCGTGAAGCGATGTACACGGAGTTATATGTAAGCAATTATTTGTATTCAACGTTAAATAAAACGCATAAAATTTAAATTAATTAGGAAACTTATCAGGTGCTTTCTGTTTCATATATGATTAGTTATTGTAATATGGGCCATTAATTAGAAAAATAACATTTTATAAAAATAATATTATTTCAAAAAATAGGTCTTTTAAATATTTATTCTCCTTCAATACGCATTCAAAAGCGAGTTAACGTTCTAAGATGAAATAAATAGTTCAAAAACAATATTAAAAACGAAATTATACAAGCCTTTATTTTTTTAACCTTATTTTTTCAACACAAGAATTAAGGGAGGATCAGTTTGACCCTAAGAAAAATTCACTTCCCAACAGATCCTCTAAATTTTCACACATACATTATTATTTTTTTTTCGACGTTTCCTATAATCAATGTTTCGTGTAACAGTAAAATTATCAAGAAAAATGACATTTTTTTGAGACCCAAATTCAACTGGTATACCTAGAAATACGTCAGGTGTCACTTTGACATTTTTCAGATAAAATAAATGCAAATACATTTAAAAATGTTGGAGCAGAACAGAAACTTCAAAATACCTCTTCAAACATTTTATTCTAAGAACTTGAAGCATCCAAATTGCTTTTGTATATGAGGTGTAGCAGTGTAGACGGTCATTGGAGCAGTGTAGACCGTCATGGCCCACACTGCTTCATTGAAATTTTTAGAGGGTTGTTTTGCGGGTGTTTTTTTCCGTTTTCGGGGTGCTCTACAATTGAATTTGAAGGTAAAAATAGTGTTAATATTTGCAACAGCTCTATTGTAGCAACGTGTAAGCAGAAAATTAGAAAAATAGGCTTTTGTACATATTTGTGAGCAGAAGAAAAATCCTGGATTTTTCTTTTTCTGTCACACTTTGTAAAAGAAAATTAGAACTAATATACTTATATATCTAGTTTTAAACTGTTTTTAGAAAGCAGTTTGCGCACATATTCATTTAGTTAATTGTCTATTTTGAACTGAAACCTAATGCAACTGAAACAACGCTAGATATTTCAACAGCCCTTTAAAGAAATAAACATTTTTTTCATTATTTATCTTGGAAATCTCTGTGTATTTTAAAATAGACAGTAATTGTTTAAAATAGTATATTTATATCACTTTTACAAGTAACATAACGTAAGAGCATATAAGTAACGTAATGTAGAGAATTAAGCAAATTTTTTTGCGAGGGTCAAAATAACTTTTGCCGTATTTCTAGGTATACGAAGACAACCGTAATTCTAGTGTTAGTAAGGGTTTTAATTTGAAGTTGATCCCTCATATGATGAGTTTCAAGGAAAGCAAAGACGATAAGAAATGACATGATCAAAGGCATATGAGTTATAAATTGAATTTAATCAAAGATTGAAAATTGGTTATGAAATACTGAGAACATACCTTCCATTCAAGTCACACACATAAATATACTTCACTGTATAAAAAATATAAAAATATGATAATAAAAAATTACCTTCTATCAGATGAATCTCGAAAGAGTTCGTTTTGGTTTTAATATTTAGAATTAAAAATCAAATGCATTAATGTAAAATACACAAAAGACATTTTTAATTAGTGAAAGAATCTGCTTACTATTTCAGTATACTGCACATCTGGTATATATTAATGCACATATGAAAATAAACTGTTTTGATTTATCTCAACTGGTTATGAAATACTAAGAACATACCTTCCATTCACGTCACACACTGAAATATACTTCGCTGTATAAAAATATTAAAATTTGATATTAAAAATTACTTTATATCAGGAATCTCTGAAGAGTCTATTTTGGTTTTAGTATTTAGATTTAAAAATCGAATGCATTAATGTAAAATGCATAAACAGACTTTTTTAAGTACTAAAGAATCTGCTTAGAAGTTCAGTGTATACTGCATATCTGGTATGCATTAATCATGTATGAAAACAAATTGTCTTGTTTTATCTCAATTGGTTCTGAAATACTAAAACCTTACCTTCCATTAACGTCACACACTGAAATATACTTCGCTGTATAAAAAATATTAAAATATGATATTAAAAATTACTTTATATCAGGAATCTCTGAAGAGTCTATTTTGGTTTTAGTATTTAGATTTAAAAATCGAATGCATTAATGTAAAATACAAAAAAAGACTTTTTTAAGTAGCTAAAGAATCTGCTTAGAAGTTCAGTGTATACTGCATATCTGGTATGCATTAATGCATATATGAAAATAAATTGTCTTGCTTTATCTCAATTGGTTATGAAATACTAAGAACATACCTTCAATTCACGTCACATACTGAAATATACTTCACTGTATAAAAAATATAAAAATATGGTAGTAAAAAATTACTTTCGATCAGGAATCTCGAAAGAGTCCATTTTGGTTTTAATAGTTAGATTTAAAAATTGAATGCATTAATGTAAAATACACAAAAATAAGTAGTAAAAGAATATGCTTATAAGTTCAGTATACTGCATACATGGTATACATTAATGCATATATGAATATAAATTGTCATCATTTATCTCATTCACATATTGGACAAGAGAGCTTTCAAAAGGATTGGCTTTCTTCGGAGCCATTGGGGACATCCGAGTGGTGTCATCTCTAAATGCATCCGCGCCTGGATTCATATCCCTTCTGGTACTGTCAGCAACAATTTCGACAACATCGTAATCGCTGTAAGGAGTGCAGGCCATGTTCACTTTAAACACTGATTCAGACACACGTCGTCTTCGCAAGCAACATTGACAGATGGTTACGAAGTATTGTTTCAACCGTGCCCAATGTCTGTAATCAATAAAATATCTACTTCAGAATAAGGTAATTAGGAAATAGTAGGTACTTATTTCAATATAATACAAGAAAAAAAACCCTTTTTTAGGGCTCATTGTGGCGCTTAACAAGGTTGTTCTTTCATAAGCAAGGTGTCTCAATTAAACTTTTCAGAAATCCTAAGAGGGGTAGGGTGCACTCTGATGACTTAAAATCATATAGCAATGCAGAGTCGGAAAGGCGTTACTAAAGCGGTGATGTACACAGAAGCATCATAAAGGAAAAAAACACCGTAAGTGAAAAACTTTTTTTTTTTTTAACGCATGTAAAAAAGCAAAAGGTACATAGTAGTTCCAAGTAAGTGTTCCAAGTTTTTTCAACCAGCTGCAATGTACACCTCACATTTTCGGCGCATGAAGCGCCGAACAGTCTGGAATACTCACGGCATATCACAAATTTGCCGGATCGGAAAAGTATTTCCGCCTTCGCATTGCAAAATAATTTCAAATCGTCATGTGTACTCACCCCGCTTAGGAATTTCGAAACAGCTTACTGAAACACCCTGTATATACTATAAAAACCTGTGCTCATCTGACTGCGAGTCCCAGTGTGCGTCTGTGACCCTATCTCTTCCGGACTGTTAATGTCTACACAATCAATATTGGTAATGATGCATTCAGGAAATCAAGTAGAAGCCATTCCGCCCTGTCACACCTGTCTAAACCTTAAGGAAACGGGCATTCATGATGTCCTGAGGACATCCAGGGTTAAAATCCTTAAAATCATCAGTTTTCACTCGCCGCAGGTGGTATTGGGCTACCGCAAGTAGCGAATGGGAGTTGGCGACTGAAACGAGCACGGGGTTAAGCCTCCTATTTTAAAGCAAAACTAGGGAGGTAATCCTTATTTATTTATTTATTTGTTTTGTTTTGGTGAGATGAGGGTCTTGTGACCTCCTGTGTGGAAAAAGTTCAGCAAATTAAAGTACGAAACTTTCCGAAGATTTTAACATTATTTATGTATATATAAATACAGCTGAAACAAAACCTAAGTGACACTCATACATAATGTGACTGCTCTGATAAGCTGAGTTATAACCTTGACAATGTTTACCTTTTTGTGGGGTAATAGAGTAGTGTAACTAATTCTAAGTTGAGTTACGCTACTTATGTAGTAGTTTTACAATAGCATATCAACTGAAATCCGCGTCAACAAGAGAGATACAGTGCCAAGATCATAGTTTCACTTATCAGAGCCACACTATGTATACAAAGCCATAAAGTAAGCATTAAAAAACGTTTGAATTTAAAAGTCCAGTTCTTCTGGGATGTAAGACATTTCAAGAGTTAAGGGTGGCAAAAGTATACAGTTACTACTTATTAACCCATGATTTTACCGTTAGGGTTTTGGCATGGAAGTCAGTTAAAACACTATGCATTTCTTAATCTAAAAAATTATACCCGAATGAATCAATGGTCGTTCTTATTTAAATTTGGTCATAGACAACTGACATCTTTAAACTTTTTTTTTGAAACGGCTAGAAGGTAGTGTTTTGAAATTTTTACTGACGTAGAAGTGTTATGTGATGTGAAGAAAAGATCTTCTTGAGAAAAGATTTTAATTAATAAAACGAAAATTGTGTAATTACATCCCAAATATTTTTTTACTTCAAAGGAGGCGTAATGGCTTTAAAAAAAAGAAAAGAAAAGAAAAAGTAATACTAACTGTACTTTTTTTAATTTTGTGACCACATCAAGTCTTTTCGAAATAATCTTTTTTTTTATTATTAATATTTACTGTAGTTTTTATTTATATATGAGGCAGTAAGAAGCAAAGGGATGTAAGTGGACATTTTCAAGTTTTGAATAAAGCGACTATAAAGATAACCTCCTAGGTAGACTTTCATTGATTATTTTTTTCTAAATCCTTGCTGTACAGCAACATCTACCAGGGCTACTAGCACTATCTCTTGTCCCAAGACAGAGGAGGGATCCACCTATCATTTGTACTGGTATCCCCAAATTTTTAATTTTGCCACTCACATCCCTTTGCTTCTCACTCCCTCATATTTCTGTGAATTTTTGGGTTTTGGAAATATCATAAAGTCAAAATATATCGCAAAGCATTGAAAGTGACCTTAATGCTTTTTCACAGTTATAATCAGAGTTCATACTCAAAAATTGTAAGTGATAAACAGTGTCAACCCTCCCAGGATGTTGTAAAAGTGACTGCTATCACATGCCAACGGGTTTTAGATCCTAGTTCACCTCAGAATAACTTGGATTTATTCCTCTGTTTGTTGGATTTGATGTGTTCTAATAATAATAAGCTGAAAATACAATTAGGTGCAGTAATGTTAATTTTGCATACTAAATTATCTATATTTTTCTTAATTGTTATCAGCTTATTATCCCACCAAACTCCAGTTCCAATATTTGATTATCAGAGTGTGCTACCTGCATTTACCACATTTGGTAATTGCAATAAGAAAAAAAGGAGGGCTTGACCTTATCCTAGTGCTGAAACCCTTGATATAAAATATGACATAGCTGTAAATATTAGCCATAAAACATGTTAAAATTGTTTTTTTTTTTCTGTAAAAAATTCGAGAAGCGAAATAAGTCGTAATTACTTATTTTTTTAGCGAAATAAGTAAAATATGTATACTTACTTCAAAAGATAGTAGCATAGAACAATAATTAGTATGCATACAACTGCAACTGCTACTCCCAATAAGTTGTCCAACCACTGCATATTTACTTCATTCAAAGTAACCTTCCAACTGTATACTTGAAAAAATATCAACTGCAAGTGTGTAGAAAGGAATAGCCAAATAATCTGTTGCAACCTGGAAGCAAAACTAGACTTATAAGGAAAATATAAAATTCGTAAGAACTGAATAAAATTTTTAATTTGCAAAAAATACATCATATAATTACAATGTTTACTGAATTTCATGAAGTCTATTGGTACGAAACAAACTTTCCACTAAAATTTAGATACTTATGCACGTTTGCTACACACACACACACACACACACACACACACATATATATATATATATATATATATATATATATATATATATATATATATATATATATATATATATATATATATATATATATATATATATATATATATATATATACAAAATCTAGGTACTACTCTGCCGTAGGAAGGTAAAGCGCATTAACTGCTAAATTTTCAATTTTCACTTTTCTGCATTTTTTGTTATATACTGTACTTAAGCTTTATTGTATAAGCTTGCTTGTATGGTTTACGCTGAAAATCATACACTAAAAAACCTTCAAGGTCCAACACTTCCTATTGTTAGAATGGAATCTGAAGCACGTTTCTTCAAATATCTCAAAGTTTCTTTTCTGCACATGCTGCACTTTACATTCCACGACAGTACTAATTTATGTACTTTTCAAAGCACAATTTAAAAGTAAGTGAATTTTTTAGCAATTGCTTGATCCATTAAAAAGGAGCTAATATACTCTTTTAGAAAGCTAAATTTTCTGAACGAATCTGACTGCTGTGTAACATTCAATATCCTATTCCTATTCAGAGTCACAACTGATTACAACTGTATTTATGTCGAGGACTGCATACTAAGTGCCTTGCCTCCATTATTTTCCATGCCGATAGATGGCAGCACCATCACCGGATCGAAGAGTTAATGAGAATTTAGAACTAGTCCAGGAGCTAATAGCTACCTGGTGCTAGCACCCCCAGAGGTATCGTTTCACTTGGAGGACATTGAGACCACTAGCATATTTAACGTCCCCCAGTTCCCTTTAATGACGACGGTTGGTCTTCGATCATCGATGTTCGAACCCAGGACCCTCCGACCCCGAAACCAACACTCTACCGATCGGGCTACCACGGCCCCAACATTCAATATGATTGCATAATTTAATGCATTGAAAGTTTGTATTTGGTTCTGTTAAATACGAGGAAGTAAAAGATAACAGGACATTTATCTTCTTTGTGTTTGTGCGAACGCAAAGTTGCTTTTCCTGCGGTTCCCAATGTATGTTAACTGGTTAATTTTATGTCTAAAAAAAATGCCGCATTAACATCTTTCTAAACACATAAGTAACTGAAAACCGGGGGCCGTGGTAGCCTGATCGGTAGGGCATTGGACTCGGTGCCGGAGGGGCTCGGGTTCGATCCCCGCTGGTCGAAGACCCACGGTTGTCATTAAAGGGGACTGGGCGACGTTAAATATGCTCGTGGTCTCAATGTCCTCCAAGTGAAACGATACCTCTGGGGGTGCTAGTACCAGGTAGCTATTAGCTCTTGGACTAGTTCTAAATTCTCATTAACTGTTCGATCCGGTGATGGTGCTGCCATCTATCGGTATATAAAATAATGGAGGCAAGGCACTAGTATGCAGACCTCGACATAAATACAGTTGTAGTCAGTTCTGACTCTTGAATAGAAATAGAAACTGAAAACCGCCAGTAACAATGACTTTCACTTCCACTTCGAGTATGGCGTCCTTTTTGTAAACGAGCTGGAAACTATAGTCAGTTTCTTTTACCTCGCGTTTCTGTGGTAAATTTGCACAAAACCGCGTTGTTCACGCGTTTCTGTAAGTAATTAGGAGTTAAAATCGCGTGTCATGCAAGTAGCTACTTTAGTAGGGAAGTTGGTCAAAAATGACAGAAGTAATTATTACAGGTGTGTGCGCCAGAAAGATTTTGTATTTAAAGTGACTTTGTACCAACTTGATATTTTACAAGAGAGTGGAGGAGGATTGTAGATTAATTACAGGTAAGTGAATTTAACACTTGTATATTTGTTACCTATTTTAGGAGCTTTAAATAGGGCAAAACCGATTTGCATTTGTAGTAGTGAATATTATGTTTTCTTTATTCGGGCAGAAATGAATAGGGTAACCCCAGCAGTGTACGATTTTACCTCGATCATACGAATAAACTTTTCGCTTTTGACTACTTGTTTATTTAAGTCAACTTTGCCACACTGATTTGAAAATGATAGGTAGTGAAATAGATAACGAATATAATAAAATCTATAAACTGTTTATTTCACCTTATAGAAAAAGGCTACTGTGCAAAAGGTTCGGTAAAGATTTTTTAAATCTTCATTTTAACCAACAATCGAAACATACTTTAGGTATCAGTCAACCAACCCTTTTTGTGCTAAATTATCTTCCAATTTTTTCTTCAAATGCTGTTTTTTAATAAACGATGTTTATGTATCTTCATCTATTTATCTTTAATCATTTAAACAATAATTTGTCTTTCATAACAAAAAATACGACAATATTGCTGAAACTTTAGATTTTGATTAAATTTCTTTTGGAAACCTAATAGGTTTTAATCCCTTGCCAGAAAATTTAATCCAATAATGGCGAGTTTAGAGATACCATGCCTTCATGTTTGTAAACATATAAAATGTTTCTGTTCAAAAATAATTTACGAAGTGGCAGTAATGGGTTATTTGCACATTGATCTATCATAGTCTTTTCTTTTGCGTCCATTCCTCTAAATACCTTTATTTTTGCGTGAACTTAAGAATAACCATTGGTTTCGTCTGATTGGCTTTTGACATTAGTTGTGCTGGGGAAAATATTTTTTTTAATCAAAAAACATGTTCCAGTGGTAGGCAACTAGTCGCTCACGATGGTCATGTCGATATCAAGCACATTATGAGTCGATCGCGGCAATATTTTGCTTTTGTGAACAAAAATGCTTTTCTCTGATTAATTTTGATAAAAAAAAAATTCTGGAACAAAAGTATGTTTAACGTGTAAATCAAAATGTATTTGAAAAATTTTAAAACTTTTCATAATCACTGAAACATTTTTAGCCACTATTTTATCAATTTTAAAGCGAAATATTTACTTGTGCTTAAAAATATTCTGATGTTGGTTAACATAATATTTTGAAATGTAAAGCAACTTCTTAATAAGTATCAATGTATTTATGTTTTATAATGCAATGTTTTATAAGAGTTGACCTTTGCCGTAGTCTCAACTTAACCGTCTATGAATAACATGTTTAAGTCTAAAGTGTATCATGTCCCCCCCCCCCTTCTAACAAAAGTCAATCTTAGGTTCACACCTAACTTAGAAAGTAGATCTTCAGTCAATTTAGGTTGCCTATTGCTGTAGTTAGACTGTGTTCCTTTAAATAAATGTGATTGAATTTATTGAGCAATCGCGATTGCTTCTTCTTCTCACTTTACAGTTTTGAATTCCTATGATTTTATTTTTCCCCGCCTCCCTCTGCAGCACCACCGTCGGCCGGCCGCCTCACCATGCAGCTCCTCTTATGAAAACAGTCTCCAGGTTGCGTCACTTACATGCCTACCCTTACACACACACACACACAAGCATACATGCAGACACCTAAACATACACACAAACACACACACGCCTACACATACACACAACTATCCACACCATACACATACCCCCCACACAAACACACATACACACAACTACCCACACGCATACACACACATGCCTACACACACATACACATACCCCCACACACAAACATACCCCCACCCACACACACAAACACGCACGCCTATATACATTGCCTCGTGATTGCGAAAAACATCATTTGAATTCAAGATGTCAAAGTTCAAATTAATTTTGTTTGTTTGTTTTTGCTCTATATTTGCGTGGTTTCCTGCTATGAACCAGTAAGTAGCCTGCTTTTACGGTGTTAACGTAAGTAAGTCTCCAAGGAATATAAATTTGTGAAAAGGCGAAAAGTTACAAAACTCTTAACAGGCAACTCAATAAGATCTATTCAATATGATAAGCCCTCACCGCAATTCTTCTTTTCCTAAAGCTACGGACTAAAATCAAGTACTTAGACTAATCAGTTCTTGGACTAAAATCAAGGACCTTGCGATCTTCAGTCAATCAGTTAAAAGAATATCCTGCTTAATGTATTACATTTTCAATGTACCAAACCGTTGGTGTCTATCATTTTATTTCCGTTTAATGAAATATCCCGCTTATTAGAATAATTTTTCGTGGAAAATAATCTATTCCATTAAACGTGCTCGACTGTACGTTACTGTTGGACCACTAGGCACTTTTTTTAAGGCATTTGCCTGTGTCTAACATGGGCGTATATTATCGGGAAATATTCACATATCCGTGTCCAACAGGGCGATTTTGTATCTTGCGTTATTTAAATTTTAATGCCAGTTTGAGTTAAGTACAAGTAAAAATAGACAGGATAGATTATTGTTGATCTTATTTTGTTATGTGCCATAACTGTGAGACTTTTTTATTAAAGAAAATTATATTTCTTGTTCAAAGTAGACCTTTGGTGTGGAACAGGTAATACATACATTTGTATTTGCAAATTTAATTTTTTAGCCATTCTTATGCTTGCAAGTATGACAGTTTGATTTCAATACTTTGAAGTTTAAAATAAATATGCAAACGCATCATGTACACTTTGTATGTGTATTGTGTTCCGCCCTCCTTTGTTCGTAAGTTATTCCCTCCCAACTGAATTCGCAAAAATAAAAATAAATATTATTATATGTAATTATTTTTATTAAAAAAAATCGATATATTTTTGCAAATTTTTCTTCAAACAACTCATGTTTTAAAGGGGTATCAACTCCTCCCACCTTTAAAAAAAATATCTGGAAAAATAATTTTCTGTGATAAAACAATTTCACTCAGGTTTACAAAAAGCATGTTGAAGTAAGAAATGAAAATATTTTTATTCTTATTTTAAAGTTTTATTTTTTTCTAGTAGAGTAGTATTTTACGTTGATCAGCGACAAACAAAACGTCTGAAAAATACAACTAATCTTTATGTTTTCATTTAAATCTTATTATTTAAAAAAAAAGGGTGTTCATAAGTTTTTCGAGACTCTGACACATCCAATTTTGAAACTCTGAATGTTTTTTATATGTTTTTTTTTTTAATTTTTTAAAAAAATACTTAGCTAAATTTAAAAACGTACATTAGCAAAGCAACATAGATGTGCAAAAGGTGCATGTTTTTACTTCCTTTTGAAATATTCATATCGTGTGAACGCCATTCTTTAAAAAGCTGACTTCTAACAAGCTTCTTTTTTTACATTTTTCCTCTTTAGTTTAAAAAAAAAATGTATTACCTTAAAGAATTTTAAAATACAGTGTCGGATTCTGCTTAAAATAAGAAAAGGACGAGAAAGTCAAAACCAAGTTTTTGTTTTTGTTCTGTTTTTTTAGTTACCTAATAAGATACAGAAACGTTGGAAAAATATCACGAAATTAACTGAGAGCAGATGCTATGAAACGGGGGCAATATACAAGTTTTTGTCTACTTGTATACTCCATTGTTTGTTTTTCATTCAGTCTCCTCTACCTCTTTCCCTTAGTTTTGGAAGAAATTATCGGATTCAGAGAACCATTATTTATTGGCTACGATTCATCAATTACATACATTATGTGTTTTGATGAAAATCAATTTTGTTGTGCTTTTTGAACAGTTCAGGAAAAAAAATTTAGATTTAACAAAGCAGGCCGAGGATGAAAGCGGAATTTAGCGCTTTCTTTCGTGCTTACAAGAGGTGGATTCGATTTGCCAAGTTCTACATGTAAGATAAAACGTAGTTACGAGAGAAAAAAAAATCTTCGATTAATATTAAAGCTCGTTTATGGCATTGATTTAGGAATAGCAGGATGGAACACGGCGGTTTTCTTGATGCGATAACCATTACCGACCACCATCTTGCGTGTATCGTGTCTGCAATGTTGTAAGATACGATTTTTTTTTTCTTTTTTTATCGAACTTCAAACGGATTTCGACTTTATGGCATCTTGCGTAGCCTTCAACTGCACGAATACACATAGGAAGAAGATTCCTGGCTCTTTTTTTTTTTTTAATTCCATAGGTCTACGCCAATATTATTAAGACCAACTTTTTTTTTTGTTTTTATTGGGAATGAAATGCATGATAAATACGAATTCAATTAACATATATTTGAGTTACAACGATTAAAGTTCAACAGCGAACGGCTGCAAATTTGGTATTAATTGGGAATATCACTCAACTGACTTGATCATTTTTATTCATTTTATTTTTTTCTGTGATAATTACACATTATAATGAAATGACGAATTTGCTGACTGGAGTTTACTCTGTTTTGGTTAAGCATTTTATTTCCTACGCAATTTTATTAATGATTTTAAAAAATAAACTGAAACCATATGCAGGGTTGGCAAAAAAGCCCGTTTTTTCAAACAGAAAAAACGTTTTTTTTCTTTGTTTAAACCAAGTTTTTTTTGGTTTAAACGGGGTTTATTTGGTTTAAACACTATTTGTAAGAAGATTGATTTTATTTTTAGAAAGTCAGGAATATTTCATGAATTAATTGTTAATGAAAGTTTAATATTCACATTTGAACCTAATTACTTAAATTAATTAAATAATTAAAAGTAAAATCTCTTAATTTCATTTCTTCATAAGTAGAGCTTTTTATAGGGGAAATATTGTTTGATAATCTTTAAACACTAAAAGAGGACCATAAATTTAATAAATAGACCTTGGCACCAATGAATAGTCAAAGAAATAATTTACTGTAAGAGTTAAAACTAAATTATAAATAATCAAGAATGAAATCTTGTAAATCAATCTCCACCTAATTATAGCTTTCTACGAAAAGTATATAATTCAAAGTGAAATTAAAATAAAGTATTCTGAGCATATAGAAAGTATTTTGCAGTATCTACAAATAAATCACAAGTCTAATGTACATTTCACAATTTTAAAAATCAATAGACCAACACATATTCTGTTTAAAGATACAAAAAAAAAAAAGTTACAGATCATCTAATAATTTATGTAATGCATCATTGGGAAGACAAGTTCTGATGTAAATGAGTTTGCTGACTGAAACTGAGTTTCTGCATTCAAATAGGACAAATAAGCTCTAAGAAAACCATTATGTTTCTCATTGCAGACATTACTTCTACTGGTTTAATGCGCTTTGGAATACAATTTCTTTTTTAAAAATCATTTTAATTAAAAGCGTCAAATAAAAAAAAAGTTCTGAAGTATTTTTTCTAATCTTAATGTTCTCATTTTTTACAATACAAATCCAAAAATTGAAACTATTCTCTTCACACATCGGAAAAGACATTGTAATATTAAAAATTAATGTTTAATCTTCTACCATCCATACATAATTCTTTTATTACATTAGGATTTAAAAAGTTCTTTAAAGGGGGGGGGGGCAAAAATTTCAGCAATTTAAACGAGAAAAGTAAAACACGCGAAACTTTCGTCCCCCTTCATACGCGTCTTTTTCCCCGTTCTCACCATCCAACATGACCGTCGCTCTCTCACGGTTACTTCTAACGTGACACTGGAAGTAGATACGGCATATTCCCCCTGTACGCCTACCTCCATGGTTTATGGATGATATCTACAAACGTGACCAATTTGAAAAATGTCGGGGATAGATATGCTACGTGGTGATTTCAGTGCACTTGTATTCTGCTGAATCTGAAAGGGCCAGTTATGTTTGCAATTTCCCTTTTTTTTATGTAATTAATGCATTCTAAACATTGGATTAACACTTTCATCCTTTAATACTACGTTTTACACTAACTTTTGCGAGTTTTTTTTTCTGGGGGGGGGGGAGGCCTACATTTACACCCCATTTTTCAGGCACGTTTTTCTTTTTAATGTTGGTTTTAAAATTGATGCAGTTAATATTTTTCATTATTTAGTATCCTCTTATTTAGTAACTAACTTACAGAGAGTTTTTCTGAAGTCCCATTAGCTAATAAAAAGCTCCCCCCCCCCCTTCCCCTCGAAGAAAATATAATATTTGTATTTCACATAAATACACACACATAAATTAACGCAACCTTCAAGAAAATACAAGATTACATGTATTTATAATAAATCCCTGTCAGAAGAACGGCAACTTTCCTCCAAAATCCCACCCTCCAAACAAAATAATAGAATACATATAACAATTAGAATAAACGGATAACCCTTCCTCTCCCCCAAAGAAAAAATAATTCAACTGAAATAGAAGGAATGGAAAATCTCCTTCCCTGGGTAAAAAAAATGTACATAATATCTAAGTTCAATTTAGTACATTTATTGTTTTTTTTTATTCCTTATTGTTAAATCAGCTGTAGAGTAAGTTGTTGTTTTTTAACCTTACTTGTTAAGTCAGTTGTAGAGTGATATTTGTAAAAACTCGCTCAAGACAATGTCTGACTTTCAATAATCTTGTGCAGCTGGCTAAGTCTATGTCAATTCAGGTAATGAAAGTAAAAATCTTATCTTCATAGTCTCGGAAGTTAGAAATAAAATACAGAAAAAAAGTAAGTTACTGCCAATGTTTGTGTTTCCCAGAAAGATTCGTTACAACTCGATGAAGATAGAAGCATGGGCCCTAGTTCTCACTTGCGATTTTTGACAAATATTTCAAACTGCTTTATCTCCACGATATTTTGCTGCGGTATTTTTTTTTTTTTTTTTGTACGAGAAACTTTTTTTTTTTTTTTTTTTGTGACGATGTGCTAATTGTTTTTTTCAACAAAAAATATTTTTTAGCTAGAGGACTCCGCACCCTGCTCGTTTTGCTCGCATATCTCAGTTTGTCACCAGTGATGGCTCATTGAAGCCAGCGGCGGGTGAAAACTAATGATTTTAATGCTTTTATCCCCGGATGTCTGGCCCCTTAAGGTTTAGAAGGGTGCGACAGAGCAGAAAGGCTTGCCTGGAAATTCTGTATTCAACGGTACTAGTATTGACCTGGTTGACATTCACGGTTAGGAGAAGATACGGTTACAGACAAGCAGACAGACGCGCAAATGTTTTATTAGTGACATTTTTTTTTTTTTTTTCAAAAACTCCAATTTCAAAATTTAGTTTTTACTGCTCTTCAGTATCATTGAATTTTACATTCCCTGAAACGGAGAGCTTCTTTTTTAAAGGTTTTAGAGGCGTTTGAAAAAAAAATGCTAAGGTCTAAGCGTAGTTTCCATGAAATTTGGATTGTTCTTTTTCCTTTTTAAATTTTAACCCCGGATTACGAAACAAAAATGCAATATTAATCATCCTAACAGTTTTCTGGAAAGGCACAATTTTTTTAAACTGAAGTAACGTAAAAAACTGTAATATATTAGGACTTTTTCGAAAGCATAACGAAGCACCTTAAAACAAAGGAGTGTAAAAAGCATGTAATGGCAAAGAGAAGCTCATGGAGAACTGAAGATTTTTTTCTTACTTCAAAGCAAATTTTACGCAAAACTGCTCTTAAGTTTCAATACAGTCAAACATTAAAATTTCTAATTTTAAATTAACTAAGAAATAGTTTCAGTTTAGTATATACTTTGGGAAAGTAACTACGCGCAATTCTACGATTTAAATTCGAATAAACTTTTTAAACTAGCACAAGAAAAAATATTTAGAAAGAAAATTAGCGTTATTCGTAACACTTAACAGACGAATTAAATATTTCTTTGTTTTCTGGCATTTTAAGAAAAATTAAAAGTCGCATGAATATATGATCTTAAATCAACCTTCAGTTCGACTATATAGACGCCGTTTCCTAAAATATTTTACAAACCACCTATTAACGTGTCTAGTATATGAAACACAGTCGTTTAAGTAATAGTGCCGTGAAAAAACCCCAATGAAACAATAGCGCGCATAAAAAGTAGAAATAACGAAAGGCACTTAATTCTCGTGCAAAATCATAAAACATATTTGGCCCATTCAAGGAATTTAAAACGAAAAAAAAAACGTTATTTAACTGGTATCGTCCGTTAAGTGTTTAAAACAGCAAAGAAAGGGCATGATAGTCGCGGGGTTTCAGAATCTCAATTGACATTTTCATATAAAAAGAAAACATAATTCAGATTTTAAAATAAGTCTTAACATTTGTTACACTATTAAAATAATTCGCTTAGATTCAAATAATTAAATACAGTCGAGCCCGCTTAATGGAATATCGGATAATAGAATATCCCACTTAATGTAATAAAATTCCAATGTACTACACCGCATATTTGTTATTTTTATCCCGTATAATGGAATATCCTGCTTATTAGAATAATTTTTCCTGGCGAATTGCCTGTTCCATTAAGCGGGCTCGACTGTAAATAAATAAATAAATAAAAACATAACTCAGGTTTAAAGTAATTCTGAACATTTGTTAAACAGTAATTATTTGCTTAATTTTTCTTTAATTATTTGCACAATAATTATTCATAAAGGAATATCTGATTTCATCTGTCACGGTTCACAATTTTTTTAAGCAACATTTTAAAATACTACATACTGTTAAAAAAATATTGTAGTTTATTTGCTTTCCACATACAGTGACAAGAATCCCTTATGAATTAATGCAAAATTTGCTTCCTTATTTATATAAGAAATAGAGTAGTTAATTAAAAATTGGAAACCTTAGCAGAATGGATTCAAGGCAAGAGAGAACATAAATGACATTTTAAATTATTTATTTTAATTAGCTTTTATTTTATTCCTTTATTTTTCAATTGATTGATTTATTTATTTTTGACGCGTTATTAAAGAAAACTATTTTTAAGGATATCCTATCAATTACCTCAGACTTTTTCTTAAATTCCTTCAATCCTTTGGATAGTTTGGATTTTAAAAAGTCTTGCCTACTGTTCTCCATAAATTTAACACTGCTCATGCAAGCCAACATAGATTTGAGGAAAAAATTTTTGAATTCGCAAAGATAATCTTTTAGTACTGTCGTTAATATTCTGTTAAATTAATTAAATGATCTTTTTTGCTTTGCAAAACGTTCCGTTTGTTTGAAAAACATTCCGTCTCCCCATTTAGTCAGAGTCGTTTTCTCGGGTCTGGATATAAGTAATCTAAATATCCATTTTGAGCTTTGATAAACTATTTTTATCAATTTTGTAAAAAATTTAAACTCCGGTGAATTTTGCTTAAGAATGGTAATCTAAGTTTGATTCTCAACGTTAGAATACGTATTCATTCCGTTTTTTTCTTTGAAATTTTGAGATATATTGAACATTAATCGAATTGCTTTTGATCTCTATCGATTTTAAAGAACCCCTTCAGATCGGAAGTTTCTTAAAGGTCAAAACAACTACAGCTTAATTTAGGATGGGGAAGACCACCCAGTGAATGAGCAATGAGCAATATTTTCTAAACAATCAAGCTCCAAATGATTTTCTCTAGATAAATTGGATACAAGAGAATTCTTCTTTAAAATTCTAAGCTATCTGACATCTGATTGGTTACTTTGGTCGCGTATTTTTTGATGAAAAAATTAAAGAATGCTTACGACTAAACAGTATTCTTATCTCCCAAAACAGTGACGCTTATTTTGTGCCTGCAACTGCTTTAATGCATATTAATTTTATTTATAACTTTTTTAATTCATCAAAAGATTAGTTAATTATGCATATTTAGGCTATGATTTTAATTGTTTCAATCAATACATAATGTTAAGATTTTCAGTTAGGGGGGTGTTTGTCATTGGTTTTAAAAATTGAAAAAACAGCGAATGAACTTGCGTTCATTTCACACGCTTTGCAGAAAATCAGCGAGAACTTCAGCTTTTTTTATTCTTTTATTTATCTTGTACATTAACAGTTTAGTATATGCGCAAAAAAATATTATCTAAGCAGTGACTTTATAGTCTAAGATTTGAAAAGATTTTGTTTATATAAATTACAATGGATTTCTTCTTTAAAATTCTAACCTAAGTGACATCTAATTGGTTCCTTTCGTCACGTAATTTTTAATGAAAATATTATAGAATGCTTACGACTTAGCAGCACTCTTTTTATCCTCCGAAACAAAAACGCTGGTTTTGTGCCTACAACTTCTTTAATGAATATTAAATGTGTTTATATGCATTTTTTTTCAATCAATGCATACTATTTAGATTTTCAGGTAAAAGGGTTTTCAGTCACTAGTTAGAAAAATTGAAAAACCGGTGAATGAACATTAGTTCATTTCACATGTTTTGCAGAACATCAAAGGAAACTGCTGCCTTTTTTATTCCATAATTCATCTTGTACATTAACAATTGAATATATGCGCAAAAAAAATATTATCTGGGCCGTGACTTTATAGTCAAAGGCACTAAAAGATTTTTTCTATATGAATTGACTACAATGGATTTCTTCTTTAAAATTCTGAGCTACCTGAAATCTGATTGGTTCATTTTGTCACGCTTTTTTTTATGAAAATACTATAGAATGTTCACGACTTATCAGCGCAGTTTTTATCTTCCAAAACAAAAACGCTATGTTGTATCTAAAACTACTTTAATGAATATTAACTGTCTTTCTAAATTTTATTTTTTAATTCTTTAAACATACGTCATTTCTGCATGTTTAGGCTATGATTTTAATTGTTTCAATCAATGCATACTATTTAGAATTTCAGATAGAGGGGTGTAAAGTCAGTGGTTAGAAAAATTGAAAAACCGGTGAATGAACATGCATTTATTTCACACGTTTTGAAGTAAATCGAAGAAAACTGCTGTTTTTTTTTTTTTTTAAATTCTTTTATTTATCTTGTACATTAACAATTGAGTATATGCGCAAAAAATATTATCTAATCAGTGACTTTATAGTCTAAGGTTTGAAAATATTTTTTCCAAATAAATTGGCTACAATGGATTTCTTCTTTAAAATTCTAAGCTATCTGACATCTGATTGGTTACTTTTGTCACATATTTTAAATGAAAATATAGTAGAATGTTTACGACTTAGCAGTACTCTTATCTTCCAAAAGAAAACCACTGGTTTTGTGTCTGCAACTACTTTAATTACTATTAATTGCATTTATAAATTTTGTTTTTGAAGCAGGAGTTAAAAAGCGCTTCAGATCGCCTCAAGAACAGCCAAAAAATGATACACAACAAAACGTTTTAACGTTTGCGAAAAAATATTAAAAACTTCAAAACTTCTCTAGGATCCTATCATCCAATTTCATCTTTTTAGATGAGAGCGGGTTTTAAGGAAGTACTAATGTTAAACCATGTTTGAATTTTTTCCTTGATTTTGGTGCCGAAAACATGTATCGCACGTTTAAAATTATTGGTACCTAACGGAAAACTTTTTTTGTGTGTGTGGGTGTGTATGGTGAAATTTGTTTTGTTGTAACCTAGAGTTATAATTTTTATTTCTAAAGCAATTCTATGCCTTAATTACTGTAAAAAAAGGAAAGAGCACTGTATTTTATAACAAAACTTGTGTTAAAAAGGTATTTTTTTAGTTTTGGCAATAAATTTGAGACTTCAAAAAAAAAGGTGGAAATTTTTCACTTTTTTTATCGGGTCAACAAAAAATAAAATATTTTTTACTAAAGTATTTTTTGTACACTTGATTGGTGTCAATATCATTTACGCAGACGATCTGGAAAAACTCAGTGACCTAAAACCTAATCTGTTGTCATTTTCTACTAATTAACAAACGAAGTATTTGTAGGGGAATGAAGGGCAAAGTGAAAGAGGTAGGATGACTGAGCTTTTTCAAAATGAACAAATTAGAAATTTGTTTTGAAAATTACAAATCAAAAATAAAAAACATTGTATTTCGTAATGACACTTGCATTTTTTTGATTTTTGCAGTACATTAGAACCAATGAGAAAAAGTGGAAAATTTTCACTTTTTTTTTTCTTTTCATGGGGCAAAGTGAAAAATAAAATAGTTTTTTAATGAAATATTTTTTATTCGATTTTAAAACGCATTTTTGAACAAATGATTCAGTAAATAAAGAGTTGAATAAGTAAATGAAAATATAATAAATCACTAAACAAATAATTAAATTAATTAATTAATCAAGACAAAACAAATGAGTGAGTAAAAGATGGAAAAAATAAGAAAATAAGTTAATAAACGAAAAAACAAGTTTATTACTAAATGATGGATTGGTTAATGAATTAAGTGATTTAGTAATCGATTGAATAATTTAAAGAAATAAGCTTCTTCACTTTGCCCCGAATGTACTTGACTAATTGTACAAATTATTTAAAATACAAATACGCTTAATATTAACTAAAAAATAGTGGCCAACTATTAGAAGGCCTCAATCAATATTTAAAAGGTTAATTGAAATAAATTTATCATTTTATAATAAAACATATAGTTTTTGACTTACAACAAATATAACAATATGAGGATCAATTTCTGAAAACAACCAATATTGTCATATGCTTTAATTTTTGCCGTATTTTTTTTTTCCTGACTGGAATCGAACACATGTGCTGTTACGTTGTTAAAATATTACCAGATTGGTGGAACAATATTACAGTCTCAAAAAAAAAAAAAGCTGCATTAAAAATTTCTTACTTAACGATAGCACTATTACAGCAATGATAACTTTAGAAATTTAGAACATCACCAGAAAAATCTCGAAAGGAGTCACCTTTGTATCTTCTATACTCCGCTGAGTACGGTCGTCAGAGTTAATTTCCAATCCTTTGGCGCTACTTGGGAACTACTTTGGCCGACGGACAAGAGGTGAAATGGTAACAATTCAAAAGTCGACTGTTAAAAATGTCTGCCCAGAATGCGTTTAAATTACTTAATTTTGCATTTTCTGCAGTGGGAAAGTTATCATTCCGTCGTCCTATTGGTCAATATTCGATAATATGCATACGTCATGGGACACGTGGATGGCTATAAATAGAAATAATGTGTGGGAAAAATATTTTTAATGGCTTCGTCTGGAAAGAGCGTCTAGGATTTTTTGGACAAAATTTTCGAATTCTTCGGGGTGAATCTTAGAAATATTTATTTATTTTATATACATATATATAAGACTCACAACAAGTATTACTATAAGAGTATAAATTTTTGAAACTTCCCTGTATTATCATATGCTATAATCTTCGGAGGTAATTTTTTCCCTGACTGCCATAGACTACATCTGATATTATATTGTTAAAATATTTCTAGATAGGTAGCGCTAAAAGCAGAGTAAATATTTCACCCTTTCACTTTGCCCCGATATTTCAGTTTGACCCACATCCCCCTTCTTATTTTTAGCACAGAAGCAAATTTTTAAATAATTTTCGATTTTCTCTCTTGATTTTGCTTTTAAGACGAAATACTTGATTTCTGCAGAGACGATCGGTAAGAGCACTACATTTTTTGTTTTGATTTTAAGGGGGTCCGGGACACATTTTGAAAAAAAAATTAAACAGTTTAGAGTTTTGAAATTTTTTGCAATAATTCACCATTTTTTCCATGAGCTCAACAACATAAATATTTTTTAAAAATATATTTAAATTTCATTTGCTTAAAAAATGGGGTTGCTTCAAATTGCTAAAGCTCAAAATACTCTTGGTCATTTTCAATTTTTTTCAAAACTTATGCACAAATATCCAAGCTTTATTTTTTATTAGGCGATTTAAAAATATTAATTCAATAAAAAATAGAAAATATTTTAGAAAAATTTCAAAAATATATAAAGATATTTTTAAAAAAAAAGCATTTTTTTGCAGTAAACGATTTTTTTTTTCAAATTTGCCGGATATAAATTAAAGTAAACTGTTTGGAAAAAATATACTCCCCGTAATTTCATTACTTTATCTTTATCAGTTCTTAACTTATAAAAGTTTGAGTGCAAAAAATCTGGAAAAATTGCATCATGGAGAAAAACGCGCTTCAAGTTTTAAAGTTATAAATAATATAAATAATATTAGTTAAATGCGTGCAACAAAAATAATATCTTTTGTTCTAATTAAGAACAATATTTAAACGTCCTTTTAAATAGAAAAAAAAACAGTAAAGGTTTTTAAATGACTTTAAAAAATTATAAAATTTGACGCTTTTTGTGTCCCGGACCCCCTTAAATGGATGTATTTAATGTCATCATAACTCTCATTTTGTCTTCATACATAATGAAAAAATCATCGTGAAAATAACTTTTATTATTCTGGGAGCAGCAGCGCTAAAACTTGAAGCGTCGTTTAGAGTTCAAAAGGTAATCAGTTGTGATGATATGTAAGGTTTGGAAATTCATAAAAAAATATTTGGTTATCACGAAAGTGATAGCCACTACATTCTAGTTTTTTTAATCATTTTTCGAAACGTACTTAATTTTTAAATTTCTATTTTCTGCAGCTGATTACTCTGTTTCTAAAAGTTAAAGTATTCGAGACCGTTTTTTTTTTTTTTTTTTTTTTTTTTTTTTTTTTTTTTTTTTTTTTTTTTTTTTCAGGTTTTTTGATTCTCACTAAATATCATGCGATAAGAACATTAACCAATCGAAACGCTTTAAGCGTTATGCGGAAAAAAAATGACAATAAAATAAACAAAATCATTTAAATAGTACAAAATGGAGTCATTTTGATCGTAAGTAAACTCCTACAAAGTGATCTTAAATAACATTTACTGAAAAGAAAAGGAAAGAAAATAAACTATAACATGCGAAAACAAATTTTCATCTGCAAAACAGAAATAAATAAACGTCAAAATGTCAATAATGAGTAGGAAAAAAATAACACATTTTCATTCGAATCTAAACTTTAATAAAACACCCGTAAATAACCTTAGCAAAGAAAAAATACTAGATAAGGTGTGAAGATTTTGCCGTCATTTTTTTAAAAAGAATAAAGATGCAAAAAATGCCTCGTCTGTTAAGAAAAAAAGAAAACAAAACAAAGGAATTATTAATTGAAATGAAAAATATATAATTTTTGCTGCCTCTGTGTCCCCAACTCTTTATTTACCAACCCATGTACTCACCCCGTAAAATGTATGCCTCTCCCCCCGTCAGCGGCTGTTGTTAAACCATGGAGGACTTTAGAGTAGAGTGTGAAAATTCGTAATGTTGAAAAAAAAAAAAAAAGAAATACATATTTTAAACAATAACTTATTATCTTTCTGCTAATATTAGGATTCTGACTGACTAACATGGAAAAAAACTAATATGTAAAAAAATTCGCATTTGATAATTTTTTAATGAATTTAAAACTCATAGGACCCGCATGTCCTATGGTGCTCAATGACCCTTCGCCGGATGAAGTTTCTCCCGCTACTCGCTCTTTCCCAACCCATTATCTCCAAGTGGGCTTCCAGATGATTTGAGGATCCAGATTTCAATCGCATAAGTTTTCCCTTAATAATTCGAGCCGTTGATTGCTAGGTGTCTGAGATGTGGTTAAATTGATTTTTTCTGATTAGGATCGACCGATCAGTTAATGAACACACAAACACAATTTTATTTTTAAAAAATCCTAGTAGTTTTAAATATTATGGCATTCAGTTTATGATTGTTAAGACATTTTAACTAGTCTATGTAAATATGTAAACAAAATTTGTTGCAAAAAAAAATCATTAGTGAGTAGCATTAAAAAGCTCATTGTTTTATCGTTTGTATACTTTTGTAACAGAAACAGAAAGAAAGTAAACAAAACATACGAAAAAAAATTCTCAACTGCAAAACATAAATAAATAAATTAATTAAAAAACGTCAAAATGTCAATAAGAAGTAGGAAAAAATAGCCCATTTTCAAAATGGCATTTTTTTTAAATATGACATTAGGGGAAAATAGTATCAACTAGAGGCGAAAAGATTAATTGCATGCGCTTACATTAAATAATGCATTAATGAGTTGTACAAAATAGCTCCTTTTTGAACAACTGTGAACTTCAGCGAAACGTTTGCAAAAAGACAGAATCAACAATAAAACGCAAAAAGATTTATCGCTTGCAAAAAATAAATCAATGAGTAAATGAACTAAATCAGTAATGATAATGATATGAACAATAACAACAAAATCCATCATAACTATAAAATATAGACCCTTTTTTCGATTATCCGTCAATTTCATTAAAACAAAAAAAACAAAATGTTTGTAAAAGAAATCAACAGTACGATGCAAAAAGAATTACTCAAAATCATTTATCGTCTTCAAAAAATGAACAAAAAAAATGAAATACGTACATAAATAAACAAATAACACGGTTAATCACTATCTGCCTAACAAAAAACCATATGTAAATGTAAATATTAAAACTTAAACTTCAAATTTGTTTTTAAATCAAAATTTAATGTGTTCGTTCATTGGAAAAATTTTTTAATTCACTCGGTAACTGCGCCACTTTTCCTTAGGGCACACCAAAAAGCCTGAACCGGTATCATTTCAGTCCCCCCCCCCTTTTTTGGCAACAAAATTTGTTTTCATATAAACTAGTTGAAATGTCTTAACAATCATAAACTGAATGTCATTTAAAACTACTAAATATTTAAAACTACTAGGATTTTTTAAAAATAAAATTGTGCTTATGTGTTCATTAACTGATCGGTCGATCCTACTCAGAGACAATCAGTTTAACCACATCTTAGACACCTAGCCATCAACGGCTCGACTTATTAAGGGAAAATTTATGCGATTGAAATCTCGATCCTCAAATCATCTGGAAGCCTACTTGGTGTTATGAGAGATGATGAGTTGGGAAAGAGCGAGTAGCGGGAGAAATTTCATCCGGCGAAGGCGTGTTGAATCCGGCGAAGGGCCATTGAGCACCATAGGACGTGCGTGTCCTATGAGTTTTAAATTCATTAAAAAATTATCATACGAATTTTTTACAAATTAGGATTTTTCCATCTTAGTCAGTCAGTAGAATCCTAATATTAGCAGAAAGATAATAAGTTATTGTTTAAAAAATGTATTTCTTTTTTTTTTCAACATTACGAATTTTCTCTCTCTACTCTAAAGTCCTCCATGGTTTAACACCAGCCGCTGACGGGAGGAGAGGCATACGTTTTACGGGGTGAGCAGGGGTGCAGTCCCCTGATGAAGCCCCCGGAGATGGCATAATATGTTTGGTGGTAAGGGTGCGTACATGGGTTGGTAAATAAAGAGTTGGGGACAAGGAGGCAGGTGGGCGAAGCAGTTAATAGACTCGCCAACTTCAAGTATTAAATACAATTAGATGAGTAATAAAGTTGAAAACGGCATTTACGCTTAGGGGGGCCGAAATAAAGTTCATCAAAAGTAAAGGCAAAAATGAAGAGGTTATAGAGTTGAATATTATGCATGTAAAAAGACGCTACTAAAACTAATGTGGAAAATATTTGAAAAATGAAGACAATTTAAATGTTTCTTTGAGTTCGCTTAACCACTTTATGAGATTTTACATCCAAATAAATAAAATTAAACTTTTTTTTTAAATCTACAGCAACAAAATAGTGTTTCAAATTTAATAACTCTAATGTTAATTCACTTAACGTACTAACTTCGAGCGTTTAATGAAAATATTACTTTATCACCAAGTTAATGAAACAAAACTATGCAGCAGCAAATATGTTTAAAAATGCAAATAAAGTTTAGTACTTACCGCAACTGGTGAAGCAACAGCAATATCCAAAGGGCAGAAGCAGTATCCCAAGCAAGCAGAAGCACTCGCGATGGCCAAACAAAGACTTATGCAAGGGCGAAATGCACAATTCCAGTTGGGAGGTAAACTCAAAGCTGGTGGTGCTCTATCGAGGAAAGAGCGGCTTCTAAGAGAGAAAGATCACTTCTAAGCGGTTTTATGCAGAAAGCGTCTTTTTTATTTCTTTGCGGGGGACTGCAAACTTCCCGTGCAAATGACAGACCGGTATTAAGCCAGGTTCTATCAAACAGCCAACTCGCTTTGGGCTAACGAACGTAATGACACACCAAGTCCAACCTGCTATTACTTCGTGTGGGGACTTATTGGCGCTCCTGGGATGATGGGGGAAAGAAAAACGAAAATCAAAATTATTCCTCGAAAAATGATAAGCAAGTTTCGGCTAGGAGGTAGATGAAAGGGTTGTTTTGACTTCGTCCAGCCAATTCGGCGTCTCATTTTAGAGCGTTTATTTTTTTTAACGATTATTTCTTTTGAGTCCATCAGCATTTCCAAGAACTTTTTCGGATGTTGAGTAATTTTAATGGGTTTTTTGCGTCAATATCTCTGTTTTCTTCTTTTTGCTCCTTCTCGGTACGAATAAAACAGTGTTTAGGGGGTGGTGAACAATAGCGTTGAAACCCACCAAAGAAAAATTCCAAGAGAAAATTATGGCTTTTATATAATAGTAATAGCTCGGTGATTCTCCAAAATCTGAACAATAAGAATTCCTGGAGGATATTATAAGAATTGTGAGACATAGAAAGTTTTTTCTTCTATCTTAATTGTTAGAAATATTTTATCCGATGCCTTTGCATTCATATTAAACTAGAAGCTCATTAATTTTTTCGCAAGAAACGTTTTGAATAACCAGAAAGTCACCCTCCAGTCGGAATCTGTTTCGTGAATGTACTTGAATTTTTTTCAAAATTTTGTCATAACGATCCACAAAGTCAACTTGTAGTACAAAGTTATGCATAGTCAAAGGTGTAAATCATTATTGTGTGTTTTTTTTTTAAATCTTTATATAAATGAAAAACAAACGAATTTTCTATGTTCGGGGTAACTCGAAATTTACCGAACCCATTTTGTTAAAATTTTCAGGGTATGTGTAACGCTTGGAAGAATTATAGACCATTTTGAAAAAAAATTCCATTTTTAAAAAGTTATTTTTTCCTATCCAAAAAGTAATTTTTCTGCAAGAAGTAATTATTGTAATTTCTCAACTCTGGTTTCATTAAAAAGAGAGCGGCAAAAAATTTTTTTGGGAAAATTTTCGACCTAAGGTAAAGAATGGAAGCGTATAATTAACAATGGAAAATGTTGTAAGCATTTTCAGTATAGGAAAATTAATTTTAAAATCATCATTTGAATCGTTGCAATATTTTTCAGATGTGGAAAAATAAAATTATTCGTACATATATTTTTTACTTTTCAAAATCAATTTTAAATTTTAAACGGAATATTTCTGTACTTCAGAACCAAACTAGCGTAAGTTCAAAAATAACGATTTTCAGCTTATTAATGCATTGTATGTCGAACCCAATTCCGCATCGAGTCATGTGAACGCAATTATATCTTTTGAGAAAATTATCTGTGATTACTTAAAGCGCGACCATAGTTATCAAACCTGTGATACTTCTGTCACAAATCTGGTGCCTTACTGGTAGAGATTCCTCGGCCCGTGATTACAGCATACTAGCAAACTTAGTACGAAAATCAACTTCTTAAAAACTGGAGCTGTGTCAGTAAAAAAATATCACATTCAGTTTGAAATAAGGCCTACTAGTCGACCCGTGCGGAACTCCGCACTGTGCTTCGAATCGTTTCATCAGGCATTTTGCTCTTAAAAAATTTCAAAGAACATTATGAAGAAGAACGGAAAAAAGTAAGCGCACAAGAGAAGGCATGTAATTTGAAGACATCAGTAACAAAACCTCGTTAAATACAACGTTGTGATAATTTGATCATAGCTCCCCTTTTAATCGTACATATTTTCAATGCAAACATAAATGTCATTAAAAGTGTGGCTGAGTGGTGACTCATGAAAAAGCAATAATTGTGCATGTGAAAAAACAGGTTGTGGCAAATACAGTCCTGCACATGTCAGCATCTGACGGGAAAAAAAGAAACATTAAAGAGATATTTATTGGCACGTATTCGAATTGGCGCCATTCTAACTAATATCCCGACACCCCAACAAACCTAGCAATTGCGCCTTCCTTTTCGAAAGCTATTCATTGAAGGAATGCGTAGTAAAAAACAGCAAAAAAGCTTTTTGCCAAAAAAAAAATAATAATAATAAGATCAAGCATCTGTGTTTTGTCATTAACCAGCATGATACGATTTAAAATTATTCGCAAAGCATGGAATTTGATTAAAGAATGACGAAGATCTCACGTAGCGATTGAAACAAACATTCTAGAGAAGTAATAAATTTGATTGAAAATAAGTGTTTTTATCTTTGAATATTGAACTTTTTCACATAGAAGGTTGCTTTAACCGTTACGGCTTAAACGCCCTCACATGTTTCTCTTTTAATCGAACACTTAAAATTCAAAACCAAAACCAGTTGAACTGAGTCCGTTCTTAAGTGTAATTTTTCGAACGTAGACAAAATGTATTTTTTTTTCAGCAGAAAGCAGAGGAGTAGAAAATAATTTCTTGCTAATGAAGTTGATAATACTTTTAATGCTTTATATCGTATTCGCGCGAATAAAAAATTAAAGGTTTACTGAGTGAAACTCGTAGTTTTAATCAGGCGTAGTATTTTTTCATTTGTACAAAAGGTCGAACACTGCTATTAGAAACATCTACATTTTAGCATACAATAAAAATGTTTTTCTGCACAAAAAGGATTTCTTTAGGTAAATCTAATACTTTTTTATGCCTACATTATGTTGAGTGGTCTGGATGTAGTCAAAGAACACAGTTCGATTAACAATCAACTTATCCAAATGATAACTGTAGCCTGCATAAAGGAGTCGAAACACCAAGTAGCATTCCCACTGCATTTATTTTATTAGGTGTGTATGTCATGAGTACATGTAATGCGTAATACTAATATAAATTTGATATTCTTTCGGACAGCCCAAACTTGCCCGAAGTTCAGATAGTTTATAGCCGAACGCTCTACCGAAAAAAAACTTATCAATTAAACCGAACAACTAAGTCCAGTGCTGTTAAGCTTTATTAAAATATGAACACACACTTTATTTTTATTTTTTTTTTGCCGAAAGCGACGTAAAAAATGGAAAACTGCATTAGATCTTTGCTTTTAAAAAATGCATAAGAACTACAGGCAGCATCAAGGTTTTGAAACAGCAAGAGGCGATTTCGAAAACTTGAATTTTCGACCGTAAGTCTTTTTTTCGTCATTGGCCAGCCTGATAAGTTTTAAAATGAGAGGGGATTAATATATAAGATAAGATATTGATGAAAAATGTTTTTATTTTTGAAAATTTTTACAATTTGTTATCGCAGACTGCTTAAACCGTTATAACTTAGATGGCAGCACGTGTTCATCATTTAACAGCACGGTTAAAATACAAAATAAATTGAACTATGCTCTTTTTTAAGCGTAGCTTTTCGAATGTAGTAAAAATGTGATAAGCTATTTGTTTTTTAGCAAAAAGAAGAAAAAATATATATTTTACTCTTCAAATTGAGGTAGTATTTTATTTATTTGTACAAAGAGTCAAAAACTCATTAGAAGAATATATATTTCAATATACGATTTATTATTTTTTTTCTGAACAAAAAACAATTCTATTGTAGTCTGAAATCTTAAACCTGTTACTTATATTTTCGCTTACATTATGCTTTAATTTTCTTTACAGAGCCAAAGCTTCAAAAAAAAAAAAAAAAAAAAAAAAAAAAAACACGTGCAGTTTCGAAGCAATTTAGCACAAAATCACTGAATGTTTTCATATCAGCAAGGAGCATTTCCTTCTCATTTATTCTATTCCCTCATAGTAGTTATTCATTAAATTCAGTGTTCATGTAATGCGCGATATTTCTCTAATTTTTTGTTGCAGATTGTCCGGACGTGGGCCCGAACACGTAATCTCCTGGTTACGAAGAGAACGCTCTGCCGATCAAGCTACTCAGCTCTGTCGGTCATGGCGCAAATTAAAGTTATAAGTTTGACCGAAAACCTTATTCTGGTTCTTTAAAACAGGTTTTTCGGCTAAAAGAAACAATTTTTAGACCTTGGGTCTATTTTTCGTCAGTAGCCAGCACCATAAGCTATAAAATTAGCCGTAAATCAAAGAAATCGATCAAGAATTGAGGGAAATTTGGCGTAGAAACCAAAAACAGGCTACAGAAATAATATATAAGGACTAGTCGACCCGTGCGGAACTCCGCACTGTGCTTCAAATCGTTTCATAAGGCATTTCGCTCTTTAAGAATTTCAAAGGAAGAACATTATGACGAAGAATCGAAAAAAAAGTAAGCGCAGAAGAGAAGGCATGTAATTTAAAGACATCAGTAACAAAACCTCGTTAAATACAACGTTGTGATCATTTGATCATAGGTCCCCTTTTAATCGTACATATTTTCAATGCAAACATAAATGTCATTAAAAGTGTGGCTGAGTGGTGACTCGTGAAAAAGCAATAATTGTGCATGTGAAAAAACAGGTTGTGGCAAATACAGTCCGCCCATGTGAGCATCTGACGGAAAAAAAAGAAACATTAAAGAGATATTTAGTGTCACGGATTCGAACTGACGCCATTCTGATTAACAGTACGACGCTCCAACAAACCTAGCAACTGTGCCTTCCTTTTCGAAAGCTATTCATTGAAGGAATGCGTAATAAAACACAGTAAAAAAGTTTTTCGCCGAAAAAAATATAATAAGATCATGCGTCTATGTTTTGTCATTAGCCAGCACGATACGATTTAAAATTATTCGTAAAACATGGAATTTGATTAAAGAATGAGGAAGATCTCACGTAGCGGTTGAAACAAACATTCTAGAGAAGTAATAAATTCGGTTGAAAAAATAAGCGTTTTTATTTTTGGATATTTAACAATTTCCCATAGCAAGCTTCTTTAACCTGTACGGCTTAAAAGCCCGTACTTGTTTTTCTTTTAATCGAACACTTAAAATTCAAAACCAAAACCAATTGAACTGAGTCCGTTTTTTAAGTGTAATTTTTGAAACGTAGGCAAAAAATGTTTTTTTTTTTCAGCCGAAAGCGGAGGATAAGAAAAAGATTTCTTACTAATGAAGTTGATAATAATTTTAATGTTTTATATCGAATTCGAATAAATAATTAAAGATTTACTGGTTGAAACTCGTAAATTTAATTTGGCGTAGTATTTTTTCATTTGTACAAAAGTTCGAACACTGCTATTAGAAAAATCTACATTTCAGCATACAATGAAAATGTTTTTCTGCACAAAAAGGATTCCCTTGAGGTATATCTAATACTTTTTTCTATGCTTACGTTATGCTCAGTGGTCTGGACGGAGTCAAAGCTTAAAAAAAAAAAGGGAAGAACACCCTTCGATTAGCAGTCTGATAGCTGCAGCCTGCATAAAGGAGTCGAAACACCAAATAGCATTCCCACTGCATTTATTTTATTACGTGTGTTATCTGTTGTATGTTATGAGTCCATGTAATGCGTAATATTAATGTAAATTTGCTATTATGTCGGACAGCCCGAACTGGCCCGAAGTTCAGACAGTTTATATCCGAACGCTCTACCGCAAAAAAAGAAGAAAAAAAAAAAAAAACACAGTTAATTTTAATTTTTTTTTCCTGCCGAGAAGTGTTTTTATTTTGAAAATTTTTACAATTTGTTATCGCAGGCTGTTTGACCCGTTATGACTTAGATGGCAGCACGTGTTCATCATTTAACAGCACGGTTAAAATACAAAATAATTTGAACTAAGTTCTTTTTCAAGCGTAGCTTTTCAAATGCCGTAAAAATGTGATACGCTATTTGTTTTTTTGCAAAAAGAAGAAAAATGTATATATTACCCTTTAAACTGAGGTAGTATTTTTTTTATTTGTACAAAGAAACAAAAACTCATTAGAAGAATCTATATTTCAACATACGATTTATTATATTTTACTGAACAAAAAACAATTCCAATGTAGTCTGAAATCTTAAAACTTATATTTTCGCTTACATTATGATGTAATTTTCTTCCTGGAGCCAAAGCTTAAAAAAAAAAAAAAAAAAAAAAAACTTACAACTGAGTGAACAGTCCTTCCCATGTGAGCATCTGACAGGAAAAAAAAAAGAAACATTAAAGAGATATTTATTGGCACGGATTCCAATTGGCGCCATTCTGATTAACAGCCCGACACCCCAACAAACCTAGCAATTGCGCCTTCCCTTTCGAAAGCTATTCATTGAAGGAATGCGTAGTAAAAAACAGCAAAAAAGCTTTTTGCCAAAAAAAAAAAAATAGTAATAATAATAAGATCATGCTTCTATGTTTTGTTATTAACCAGCATGATACGATTTAAAATTATTCGCATTGCATGGAATTTGATTATAGAATGAGAAAAATCTCACGTAGCAATTGAAACGAATATTCTAGAAAAATAATAAATTAGATTGAAAATAAGTGTTTTATCTTTGAATATTGAACTATTTCACATAGAAGGTTGCTTTAACCGTTACGGCTTAAATGTACGCACATGTTTCTCTTTTAATTGAACACTTAAAATTCAAAACCAAAACCAGTTGAGCTGAGTCCGTTTTTTAAGTGTAATTTTTCGAACGTAGACAAAATGTTTTTTTTTTTTTTCAGCAGAAAGCAGAGGAGTAGAAGATGATTTCTTGCTAATGAAGTTGATAATAATTTTAATGCTTTATATCGTATTCGCGCGAATAAAAAATTAAAGGTTTACTGGGTGAAACTCGTAGTTTTAATTTGGCGTAGTATTTTTTCATTTGTACAAAAGGTCGAACACTGCTTTTAGAATCATCTACATTTCAGCATACAATGAAAATGTTTTTCTGCACAAAAAGGATTTCCTTTAGGTAAGTCTAATACTTTTTTATGCTTGCATTATGCTGAGTGGTCTGGATGTAGTCAAAGCTTAAAAAAAAGGAAGAACACCCTTCGATTAACAGTCAACTTATCCGAATGATAACTGTAGCCTGCATAAAGGAGTCGAAACACCAAGTAGCATTCCTACTGCATTTATTTTATTACGTTTGTATGTTATGAGTACATGTAATGCGTAATACTAATATAAATTTGATATTATATCGGACAGCCCAAACTTGCCCGAAGTTCACATAGTTTATAGCCGAACGCTCTACCGAAAAAAACTTATCAATTTAACCGAACAACTAAGTCCAGTGCTTTTAAGCTTTATTAAAATATGAACACACACACAGGCTATTTTTTTTATTTATTTATTTTTTTTTTGCCGAAAGCGACGTAAAAAATGCAAAACTGCATTAGAACTTTGCTTTTAAAAAATGCATAAGAACTACAGGCTGCATCGAGGTTTTGAAACAGCAAGGGGCGTTTTCAAAAACTTGATTTTTCGACCGTAAGTCTATTTTTCTTCATTAGCCTGCCTGATAAGTTTTAAAATGAGAAGGGATTAATATATAAGATAAGATATTGAAGAAACATTTTTTTTATTCTTGAAAATTTTTACAATTTGTTACCGCAGGCTGCTTGAACCGTTATGACTTACATGCCAGCACGTGTTCATCAGTTAACAGCACGGTTAAATTACAAAATAAATTGAACTATGCTCTTTTTTAAGTGTAGCTTTTCGAATGTAATAAAAATGTGATAAAGGAATTGTTTTTTTTTTTTTTTTTTTGCAAAAAGAAGAAAAAATCTATATTTTACCCTTCAAATTGAGGTAGTAATTTTTTTATTTGTACAAAGAGTCAAAAACTCATTAGAAAAATATATATTTCAATATACGATTTATTTATTTTTTCTGAACAAAAAACAATTCTATTATAGTCTGAAATCTTAAACCTGTTACTTATATTTTCGCTTAGATTATGCTTTAATTTTCTTTCCAGAGCCAAAGCTTCAAAAAAAAAAAAAAAAAACACGTGCAATTTCGATGTAATTTAGCACAAAATCACTGAATGTTTTCATATCAGCAAGGAGCATCTCCTTCTCATTTATTCTATTCCCTCATAGTTGTTATCCATTTAATTCAGTGTTCATGTAATGCGCGATATTTCTCTAATTTTTTTGTTGCAGATTGTTCGGACGTGGGCCCGAACACGTAATCTCCTGGTTACGAAGAGAACGCTCTGCCGATCAAGCTACTCAGCTCTGTCGGTCATAGCGCAAATTAAAGTTATAAGTTTGACCGAAAACCTTATTCTGGTTCTTTAAAACAGGTTTTTCGGCTAAAATAAAAAAATTTCAGACCTTGGGTCTATTTTTCGTCAGTAGCCAGCACCATAAGCTATAAAATAAGCCGTAAATCAAAGAAATCGATCAAGAATTGAGGGAAATTTGGCGTAGAAACCAAAAACAGGCTACAGAAATAATATATAAGGATAAATAAAAATAAAATTAAATTTGCATGAAATTGTTATAACAGTGCACAATTATAATTGTCTTTTGCAAGAAATGATATTAATATGAGTATTGAAATTGATTTATTGGGGGAGGGGGTTGCGCTGATAATGGCCGTAAACTCTGGCTTTATGTCGAAAAGTTGACTGCGTACAGCAAGAGTAGAATGCATTTCGGAACGAAATTGTTTTTCGTGTACAGATTGGCTGGAAAGCTTTAACTGCATTGATATTATCCATGCAGTTAAAGATTTCCAGACAATCAATGTGAGGCAAAAAAAAAACTTCAAAATGCTTCTGACATTTCGTCGGTTGATTGTTACGTAAAATGACCCCATGAATCCGAATATGACCTCCGTTTTCCCTCTATACGTACCAATTTTTTAAGGCTCCCCCCTCAAGTTTTTCTCAATTTTCCTTTGTTTCAAAGATTGCTTTTTTTTTTTTTTTTTTTTTTTGAGCTTAAAGGATCTTTATATTAACTTCTAACATAGTTTTTGCGGGCAAGAGAGGTTCAAAGCTCAATATCATGGGCACCGATAGCAAAAAGGGGGACTTAGAGGGGGTGCACCCCCTTCCCCCAAATATTAGAAAAATCACGAAAAATTATCTTTTTAATCTGTATTTTGAAAAACGATGTTTAAAAAAAAAATTAGTTGCAGAATGAGAGTATACGTCTTGCTTCTCTGACTCTCATGTCCAAAAAAAATTTCACGATGTTAAAAAAAATTAAAAAAAAAAAACTATGTTGTAAATGTCGCAATTGCATACAAGCTGAATCGCAGGTCTTAATTCAAAAAACATTCTTCTGCCTGATTCTTATGTAAAATGACCCCTTGTTTCCAAATACGACTACCTTCCCCCATCACGCCCCCCTTTTTAGACAAGCCCCCCCCCCCATCCTCTTATTCAGAGCCGTTTTTTTTTTTTTTTTTATTTGGAAGAGGAAACATAGAAACAAGTCCTGTACTGTTAGAAAGAAATGTTAAAAACATCTTTAAGAAAAAAAAAAAGCCTGTTAAAAAATTGTTTTTGCTGATTTTTAAAATATTTGAGGGGTGGATATCCCCCCCCCCCCAAGCCTTCCTTTTTGTTATCAGTGTTCATGATTTGGAGCTTTGAGCCTTTCTTTGAGCCCTCCAAAACAATGTTAGCGGTTAATATAATGCTCCTTTCTCCCCCAAAGGAAAATAATTAATCTAAAATGAAATAAAACTTTAAAAAAGGGCGGGGGGGCTTCTTTTTACAAAAATCGGTACGTGTGGGGGGGAAAACAGAGATCAAATTTGGATTCAGGGGGTCAATTTGCAGGAGAATCGGACGGAATAGCCTTATAAGCATTTGAGTCTCTTTGCTGCACTATGTGTTTGGAGGGAGGGTGTCCCCCAAGTTTTCCTTTTTGCTACATATGCAGAAGATTTTGACTTTTGCACATCTCTAATCATTCAGAGCAATGTTTACGGGTATTGTAATGCTCTTTTTCACCTCCAAATTAAAAAAAAAGCTCTAATTTAGAAGAGAGGAGGGAAGGTCCTAAAAAGGGGGCTCGATGGGGGAAAGGTGGTCGTATTTGGAAACAAGGGGTCATTTTACATAAGAATCGGCGAGAAGAATCTTTTTGAATGAACACCTGCGATTCAACTCGTATGCAACGTGCGACGTTCACATGATAAACTTTTTATTATTATTTTTTTTTATTTTTTACATCGCGCAAATTTTTTTGGACATGGGAGTCATAGGAGCAAGTCTTATGCTCCCATTCTGCACTGAATTTTTTTTACAAACATCTTTTTTTAAAAAAGCAGGGTAAAAAGATCGTCTTTCGTGATTTTTCTAATATTTTGGGAGCGTATACCCCCTAATTCCCCCTTTTTTCTACCGTTGTCCATGATCTGACAAAATTATGAAAAAAAAAAAAAATGCTCTGAAACTAGGGAAAATTGAAAAACTTCGGGGCTGGGGGGCTTTAAGAACAATTAGTACGTATAGGGGGAAAACGGAGGTCATATTCGGATTCAGGAGGTCATTTTACGTAAGAATTAGCCGACAAAATGTCAGAAGCATTTTGAAGGTTTTCTTTTGCCGCACAGTTTAATTTATTTGCCGAAGCTGTTTTAAGATATAAACATAGGCGGAGATTGGGACTGAAAAGTGGTGGGGAGGGGGACGAAAAAACACCGACAACTAAAATCCATAGGACTTTGAGCGGCAGCAAAAAGAGAGAGAGAGAGAAAAGAACAAAATTTTGCTAGGGCTGGTTTTGAGAGCAGATGAGTAGTAATTGATATAAATCTGGCAAAACTTAAGTCATTTTTTAAAGATTTTGAAGAATTTTGTGTACAATACTTTTCCGTGAAGAAACACTTAGACTTACATTATTTACCCCAAAATATTTTGAGATGTCACAAACACTTAATAATTTCATTGAACTAGTATGGGTTCCATTTGTTTTTAAGTAAAACAAATGATTTATTAATATCTAAACAATGAAGGCATCAACTGAAAAATACTGCTTGTGCTAAATAATATTTTTCTTAAACAGATATACAAATTAAAACAAAAAATTATGTTCTGAAAATTTTCCAATTTCTGCTTTTTTTGTAATTTCTAATTTTTGTTCCTAAATTGGAAAATAAAATAAATAAATGAACCATAAAAAGTCGGGGGTTGCCCCCCCCCCAAATTGCCGCCACTGGATATAAAGTTAAAAGCTTTAGTCAGTAACTACTATTCCTCTTTAACACCAACCCAAAATTAATTGAGTGAGACAGAATCAAACCAATTTTTTGATGCAAAAATCTCCAAAGTTCGCTCAATGATCCATCAGTGGTATGAAATTTTGTAAACGGATTTTGTGTAAACGATTCAAAGTCGTTATGAGTGAGCGGGAAGTATTCCGCAAGGATTTTATAAGGTCTCCCGAATGACCAATATTTTTTAAATATCACGAAGTAGTTACACTGCGTTTTCTTCACAGAGATGGTTTTCTTACGGAACTTCACTTTAAGAGAGGAAACTATTCAACGTTGTTTGAATAGTTTCCTCTTACTATTCCCTCCCAACCTCTTAGGCAGGGAATACAAAAACTAAGCATTCCTTTTGCTGTGTTATTTTGTCTCTCACAACAAAAGAAGTAACTTTCTCCTTGAATGAAAATACAGACTTAGTTTAGTTTACCAAAAATATAGGCTGGTTATACCAACAGATTTCATGCAAAACATTGAAAACTGCTAAACATATTATTATCCTTCGCTCCAGCTGAAAAATCGTAAGTTTATCTATAAGTTCATACAACTTTTCAAAAATTTGTTTTCTATAGCCAGCGTATGTCGAATGAATTGTAGTGATTTGTGATGAATACTCATATCTTCATAAATCTTGCTCAATAGTTTTGACTGCAGGCAACGAGAATTGAGAAAAAGAAACTACATCTGAAGCTTCATTAAGAACTTTCTTTAAATCAGATGGTGTGTTTTTTAATTGCTGGCATTACGACGATGATACAATAACTCCTTTAGAGCAGTCTTTTTTATCAATGAAAGTTTCTCTTTTTTCTGAAATTACTGTGGAAAATAATAAAACTATGCAACTCGTGGCGGAACCCTTCTCATCCATCTTCGGAACCCCAGGGGTTCCGCAGAACACACCTTGGGAATTGCTGCTTTAAATTACTGACGTAGAAAAATTCGAGAAAGATTTTCAAGAATTACATAAATACTTTTCTGTATACGAGAGTTTAAAATAACAAAAATAAGACTTAATGGGAAAGTGTGTATCATTTATCGATTTAGAATTATATTCAATGAAAAACTTGATTATAAAACCGATGCCAAAAATGATAATGGGCACAACTACAATAATTGTGACAGTGAATTTCATTAATTTTACCAATTTGTCTTGCTGCTTCCCGAAAAAAAAACATTCATGGATATTTAATACCACTTCTTATTAGGAAAAAACCCACCTTTAGTCAAACGGTAGCAGATCCAGAGCTACTAGACTTTGTTTTTCAGAAGTAATTTTAAATGCCTTATTTTAAGTAATGTGAATACATAGGTTCTGTTTTGTAAAGCAATGAACATGCTTTTTACCCGACTGAGCGTGCACGTTATGTGTTTATGAGTCTATGTACCGTAAAAAGGGGCTACTTGGACCCGAAATTTCATACTTTTTGCGAGTTTTACATTGAATACTTTGTGAACTTTTTTGAACCCTTGTTGTGAACTGATAACCTTGTTTTTACCACTTTTCAGACGTTCCGTTACCATCTAAAGCCTTTTTTAAACAACAATTTTCACTCTTTTTTTTTTTTTTTTTTTTTTTTTCAATTCTTAAAAATTGGGTTCAAGTAGCACCGCGTTGGGGCCACTTGGTCCCACTCCGCCACCATTAGAAAAAGCTGTAAAACAGGTGGTGGTATCAAGAAGGACCAATGATTTTGAAAAATAAACTCAAAACATACATTCTAGTGATCAAGCTGTTTATATAAATTGCAAATTATTTATATAAATTAATATAAAAAATCCGTAGACATAAAAACATAGTTTTCGGCAAACATAATTTCTCAAATAGAAACATAATCTAACTACAGCTAAAACCAATTAAAATGCTCACGATGTAAACATCAGAAATAAAGGAACCCCTCAATTTAATGGCTTGGGCGGATTTTTTTCTCTGATATTTTTTTAATACCTGCTCTTCCTAGCTACTAAATACTACATGATGCCCAGGCTTGTTTTTTGAACGATCTTTTAATTTCCTTTTTACAGTTGATAGACTTAAGTCAAAATGGGCTGATGCCACTCTCTAACTCATTTCTCCGGAATTAGTTGAATCTGGACACAATTGTAATTTTTCCTCTTAAAAATCCGCATTATTTCAAGGGGTTCTCTTTTAATTTCGGAGCCTTTTTATCCCCAGATCTGCAAAAAACGGGTATAAATAGTAACTAACTGCTTTATTTTAAAAGATTACAAACCTTACTTAACATAATTTATAAAGAAATGTGGTTTGGGGCTGTTTGAACGCTTGGTTCAAGTAGCCAAATTTTAAGGCCACCTGTGCACTTTTACTAACTTCTATTAGTTACTGTGTTAATTATATACCTATAACCTTAAAACACTGTTATTTTATTAAGAAATAGAATGCAAACATAAAACCATTTTTACCTTGATGATATCAGATGTTTCCATGAACTTACATATGAAAGTTTGCAGACACAAAAAACAACTGTTTAGACAACTTGCAATCACTACCTCAATCAGAAAAAGGCGGGAATAGCTGAAGCTTAGTTTCATGCTCTTGCCTCTACCTAGTTCTGCTACTTGTCATGGAAAAGTTTTTTAAGTCTATACATTGAGTTAGATAGGACCAGGACGGATTTCAAACACTTTTTTCTTACGGGTTCAAGTAGCCCCTCTTTACGGTATGTATGTTTTTTCCTATGTTTCGTTGTAGAGGCTAAACGCATTTGCCAATTTTGATGATTCTTACGGCAATCGATTTGTCTTAACCTTGAGAGTGTACTTAAACACATCAGTTTCCAAAATTCACTATATCAACAACCAGTCGTCATACTGTCAGTTCAGCACTGTCAAAAATGAAAAGCTCAATTTTGACGATTCGGCAATCCTCGAGCACTATTTCGTTATTTTCGACGATCCTTTCGTCACCGAATCACGTGATATTTGACGAAACCAGAAATCTCAAATTTTTCACGAAATTATTTCGTCCCTATTTCGTCACATTGCAGTGCATTCTGGGAGTTTTCGTTTCAATCTTGTACTTTCTCGTTAAATTATCTTACCTCAATTTATTCTAAAGGATTCATAAAAAAGGTTAGTATTTATTGAAATTTGTATGTGCAATGTGCCTTCTTTTGTGTATTGTTACATTTTTGTTTAGTGTTGTGTTTATAGTTGTATTTAAAACACATTAAAATTGAAAACGAACGTTTCGATTAGGTTTAGAATTCTGTGTGTGTTAACTTTGAGTCACCTCCACGTTAGGCTTAGCTAGCGTTGTTTTTTTATTTGTAAAAGAAAATGTTGGTTCGTTGACATTTGTTTCCAAAAACGTACTTTCTTTATTTCGTTACAAAAAATTACAAACATGACTAAAGAGTTTGTAGGAATTTAAACTTACAAAAAAAAAAAAACCTCCACCGTAGCTTAACAAACACAGATGACAAATACAGCGCTTTTATAAAAGGCATAGAACTTTGAAGCTTTTAATTTCAACATGGAATATATTACATGGTTATGTGTTTTCATTCTCCTCAATGAATTTTACAAAAATAATTCTGTTAAACGAAGTGTATTTTTTAGTTTAATAATTCAAATTTGTTTTATTCTGCATTTTTATTTTCTTAAACAAATACTATATACCAATCCCCCAATATGCTTACCAGCTTACCCCACGTTGTTTATATAATCTCTTTCCCTGCGGCAGATGTTTCTAGCAATAGGTGCTTATGTTCATTATTTGTGCAGCCATTTTTTTTTTACTTGCATAAAACATGAAGTAAAGTAAATATCAATTTGATAAAATCATTTTAAGATAGAGAAAATATTAATTTCTATAAAGAACTCTATCTTTGTGCTTGATATTTCGGCAGAATATTTTCAATATTTTTTCAATTTTTCCGCAAATTAAAATAAATTATTGAAGTGAAGTTTTAATGTTTAACCTCGATTTAAAAAGAAAAAAAGAAAAGATCCTATAGCATGTTTGAAAATTGTAATAACAATAATAAGCCTTTTTTTTTTGTTTATTTTCCCACTTCATGCACTAAATTTATAAGTTTTTCTATGTCAATTTGTGTTACATGACTTGTCATAATTATGAATTTTTCCATTATACATAGTTTCTACAGCTAAAATAAATGCAGCATTAATTTTATTGTCATATTTGCCGCCTCAAGATATTGTCAACAAAAAGTGAGAAATCCCGGTCTACATTAAATCAGACTAAGAAGCTTTTTATAGATGAACTTCCAATAAATCCAAATCTTTTAGTTGGAGTTGTGATTTTGCTGGATATAAAGTAAAATGTCTGAAAATTTAACCCAACTTTAATTGAAAAATTGAAAGGATAATGAAAATATATGAAAAATTAAAAGGATAATGAAAATATATGATAAGCTTTATATATGTAACAAGCTTAGCTCACCACATTAGTCCCTCTTTTCATTATATACTTTTGAAAAAAAAATCCATTGATATTAGTCAATTAGTTCTCAAGACACAAACAAACAAGAAAGTGCACTTTGTTATTGGGTTTCCCCTATCTTTGGCAGCTCTTCTTCCTTGGCGTTTTTTTATTTACTGCGTGAAAATTGCATATTTTAAAAAATCAAATATGCTTAGTTAAAAAGTGATACTCCCTTCGTCTCCGTTCCAAACTAGTAAGTATAGCTACGTTTGAATATTTTTGTACTAGTGATTAATTCTGATGATTTTATGATTTTGTTCGAATATTGTTTAAAGATTTCAAGGTACCATACTATCAATTAACAACTTTACTTGGCAAGCATTCCCTCTTAAAATCATTACCAGCTGAGTTAAAAAAATCCGAAGTACACACGCCCTTAAGCTACGCCCCAATTTGTAAGTACTCTATCCCCAGTATAGCAGAAAAATCAGTTTTTTTTTTCTACTAAATCCCTATCCATCAGCTAGAAGGTAGCTTTATGTAATTACTAGTTATCTTATGAAATGGAGCGTGGCTTCGAGTGTTGGAGCCCTGGGTTTTTGACTCTAATTTGATAGTGGTTTAAGAAGGTAAAGCTCGGTAAGTAAATGTTGTTTATTGATAACATAGCACAATAAAATCTCTGAAAAATGTGCAAATAAAATCATAATCACCAGTTTCAATACTACTTAATTCATAAGTACTTTATTGGAACTAATTTAGGTAGGAGGGGGGGGGGGGAGAGTACTTCAGAAAACATTCGTGAAGAAAACGGAACACGAAAATCGAAAAAAAACGGTGTATTTTGGCTATCGGTTAAAATAAAAAATAAATTTAAAAAAAAATCACAGATCAACAATTTTCGCACTTTTGATTTTTTTATAACTCAAAAAAATGAAAATTCACGACTTGATGTGCAAAAGAATTAACTCTTTTAATGGCTAAATAATGCTGATTCTCGATAAATTGAAGAAACTCTAATTCTAGAATATTATTCAGAAATTAATTTCAGAAACTAACTAAGAGTCTAGCTGCCTAAATAAAAATTTTGTTCATCCGCTGTAAAAATAACTCATTCTTGCAATCTGCTTGAAAAAAAGCTGTCAGCATTGAAATAATCATATATTTTGAAAAGTATGAAAATTAAATCAGATGCTTTTCAAAGTCACAAGCGAATCGTAGCATTTTAACTTGAGAAAAAAAAAACCCTCAGATTTTGAAAGAAATCGTGAAAACATGTTTTATTTCAGAAATAAACTGCTGAATTTAATCGTAAAACTTTCCTCGAAATAGAAAAAAGATCCATGTGCATGAGGGCATACACCCATGGACTTAAACCTTTACTTATTATGTATATATTCTCTTTTTAAAACTTTTTTTTAGGATGGATCCAACATCACGAAGATAATTGGAACAAGGACAGACGAAGACTTTTTCATAATTATAACAATATTCTAAATGATGTTCGTATATTATACATTGATTTCATGTTACACATGTTTGGAAATAAAAATAAAAACTTAGGGGTAAAAAAACAAAGATATATTTTTATAATTATTTAACAAACATTACACTAAATTAATTTTACCAAAAGATTTATTTCACACTTGCATTTTTTTAAGATTTATATTTTCAAAAACCTTTTGCAATTTTGGCAGAGAATTGTTTTCGAAGTATGAAGTATGAAATGCATGCAATAATAAAGTTCCTGTAATAAACATAAATTTGGCCAAAATAAACATTCTACATACAAGCAAAATTAATAAAACAAATAATTAATTGGAAAAAGAAAAATGTAAGCTTTTTCTTAAGATTATCTAATTTTATTTTCTGTATCTAATTTTAGAACGAATATGTACTAACTTAAAGTTGTCCATTTTATTGTACTTTTTCTTTGAAATTTGTGGTATAAGTTGGATGAAAATCTTTTTTTTTTTTCTGGAATTTTTTCCATGCGATGCAATGAAGAAAAACTTCTCAGCAATTTTCTTTCGAGCATGTATCGATCAAACTGTGCATAAAAGTAGCACATGATTTATTTTTTCCAGAAACCCAATGTCTGCTGAGGAAGTAGCACTTTTCTATTCCGAGTAGGGGCAGGGCGATGTAGGAATTTCTACATCGAGATGCATCGCCATCCTTGCATCGCGGGTGTAGCGATGTAGTTCAAACAGTTTGAAATATTCTTTCCCCTTTAGGGGCACCTCCCTCCCCAATTTGGGAAGTTTTTCCTTACAAAAATCCAGGCTTTTGTCAGATCTTTTTCTAATTTGGCACATAGGTTCTTTAATCACAGGGGGTAGTACCCCATATGAATACTACCCCATGGGAAACTATCCTATGTGGATTTCCAGCATCAAAGGATATATGGGCCGAATCTGGAAAAGATCCGACGAAAACTGGATTTTTATAAGGAAAACTCCTATGGCGTTTGCCACACATAGCGGGATGAAACCTACACTTGAGAATTCCGAAACATTAAAAGACAAATGTACCAAATTTGGAACAGATCAGACAACCGCCCCCCCCCCCCCACACACGTTTTTTCCCACTCCATAGCGGGACGAAAACGGGAATTCCCGAGCGTCAAAGGACATCTGTGACAATTTTGGAAAAGACGTGATAAAACTGGTTTTTTGTAAGAAAACCCCTCATTTGGTGGTTGTCCCCCATAGCGGGGCGAAAACTACCGGGGTTGCCCCCCCCCCCCCACCCATACATTGACGAAAGCTAACCTCCGTGAATTCCTGAGCATCAAAGAACCTCTATGGCAAATTTAGAAAAGATCGGACAAAAACTTTTTTTATATAAGGAGAACCCCCAATGCGGGGTTGCGGTTGCTCCCCCCTCCCCATCATGGAGGGTTGAAAACTACCATGTGTGAATTCCCGAGCATCAGAGGACCTCTGTTCCAAATTTGGAAAAGATATGATAAAAACTGTTTTTTTTAAGAACCCCTCCCGTATGGGGGTTGCCCCCCATAGCGGAAAGAAAACCACCCTATGAGAATTCCTGAGCATCAAACAACGAAACTCAGCCAAATTCGGAAAGATCCAACAAAAACTGAATTTTTTGTAGGAAAACTACTATAGGGGTTGCCCCCCCCCCCCCCCATAGAAGGCCGAAAATCACCCTGCGTGAATCCCCGAGCATCAAAGAGCCTATGTGTCAAATTTTGGAAAGATCCGACAAAAATTGGATTTTTTCAAGCCCCCCCCCCCCCTCCCCTTATAAAGTGATGAAAACTACCCTGCGTGATTCTTGAGCATCTAAGAACCTCTGTGGCAAATTTAAAAAAGATCGGACAAAAACTTTTTTTGATACGGAGAACCCCCAATGCGGGGTCGTCTGTCCCCCCCACCCCCCACATAGAGGGACATAAACGACCTTGTGTGAATTCCCGAGCCTCAAATAACGAACGTCTGTGCCAAAATTGGAAAATATCCGACAAAAATTCGATTTTTTGAAGGAAAACCCCATTATGGGGGGGGGGGTAATTAGATACCATGGGGAGTTCAATCTGCAATGATTTGTTTTACCTTTTTTAAGAAGTTGTTTGTTTGCATTTTTACATAAATAAAAATTTGCTTGACATATTTTATGTGCCTCTTTTTTTTTAACAATTACTTGTCTTTTTTATGGGGGTGGGGCTGCAGGCCTGTTGTTTCAGTTTTTTCCCAAATATGACAAAGAGTCTGTACTTAATAAAAATTTTACAGAAAACGAACTAAAACAACGGCCAATCATGTGTAAAAACATGAATGTTCAAAAATCAAGACGGGTGGGGGGAGGGGGTCAATTGACCCCCTGACCCCGTAAATGACGGGCCTGTGAAAGTGACTATGCGCAATAAAGTGGGAAACTACGGTGGTAAGATTCTGAAGTTAGGATTTGATCACACGCACACAAATCTTATAAAATACAGTCGAACCTCGTTATAACGAACTTAAAGGGACCATTAAAATCGATTGTTATAAAACGTGGTTCGCTTTATCCAAAAAACAATAAACAATAAGACAAGGATTTCAAAAAAGTTCATTTCAGCAGTTATTTGTTTTAAGCGTGTTCGAATTAAAGAGGTTTGACTGTATTCTCAAAAAAAAAAAAAAAAAACTAATGTGCTCAAAAAAAAAAGGAAATAAATTTTCTTAAAAATTTACGAAATTAACGTCCTCATATACGACGAAATTAATTTGAAGAAACTAATGCTCTCAAAACTACGAAAATGATTGTTAATTTGACGAAACTAGAATGAAGAAATATTTTGTTACATTTGACGAAATTCGCATCCTCAAACCACTAATAAAAGCAGTTCCTTCAATTTGACGAAATGTTCGCTCGGAGCATATCCCTGGAAGTGGTTTCGTCAAAAACGAAGAAAATTTCGTCAAATTTGAAAGTCCATTTCTGAGAGTGAGGGTCGTGTCGCACGCTAATTGCATGCGACACAGCTTGCGACAAATGCATGTAGCGTTTCCGCTGCTTGAATTTTTTGTTTACTAATTCGATTTTCATCTCTGACATGTTGCATTTGGTTTTGTCATAGTCGAAGCTGCTACAGGGACTGTCTTCTATGGAGCTGGAATTGATGCCTTTTAACTTCTAAAATTTTAAAACGCGTTTTTCACAAAACCACTTTTTCAAATACGGTGTTTACTCCCATTTCAAAACCAATTTAACGATCCATTTCAAATTTTATACACACATTCTGCATATAAAAAATCTTTCCCCTGCGTTAAGTTTGAGGGTTGTTTTTTTTTTTTTTTTTTAAATGGGTGTTTTACTAACAAAATATCGGAGTTTTTCGTGAAAAATAGCATTTTTTACTTCAAATTGCAGCCAAAAATTATAAATTCAAACAAAACAAGATCTGAGAACGAAAGGGGTGGGGGGAGAGGATTAACTTATACTTTAATTAAATTCAAATAAAATTTGATTTCAGATAAATGTCAGCTGAGATAGAGTGAACGCCTCAAATCATCTTTCTCCAAATGTGCTCTGAGAAAAGCTCTGTTGTTTGCTTGTCTGTGGATATTTTTTGATCAAAAATTTATTGAGCATTCTTAAAACCATTCATAATGAAGCCCAAAAGATTTTAGTAAATTTAATCAAACCGTTTTCTTAAAAACAACGTAAAAAAAGTTACTTTTTTGCCGCTGAACCCCCCCCCCCCCCCCCCCCAATTTATAGAATTCGTGACTAGAAAATCAGGTTTTTGGAGTATCATCCAGCTTGTTTTATATTTTAATTGTATGCTAATACTAGTTGACACCTTTCCAGCAATGTTAAAATGTAATAAGATAAGCTTTTTTAGTTGCTATTCTTCGATATACATATTAAAATCTGATTAATTTATTTCATTCAATTCAATAGATCTTACATTAAATAATTATTCTTTCGATTGTGTATTATCTTTCTAGATTTACCTTAAGTGACATTTTACTCAACTTTATCATCAATTGTCTTACGACATAGCAACTAACGAATATTATAACGTATTTATAAATACAAGAATCAAGGTTGAATCCAAAGCCGGCTTGAAATGTCGTATAAGTCCAAGGATTTTTTTCTGTCAGTTACAAAAGATAATTAACCAGGTGAGCAAATCAAGTGTTGTCTGGGAGACACGTCACGCATGCAATGAGTTAACCCTAAGTCATACCCTCATAATCTGACCAATTGCAGACTATAAGAACTAATTTTCGTCCACATTATACTATTACTAAGCACCAAACATTTGTAAGCTAGGGCTCTATTGTTTTATGATATTCATTATAAAGCGTGAAGTTTATGATTGACAAAACATATTCTTTTTTTTTTTTTTTTTTTTGCCATCTAGTTTTGTGTTTTCCGCATATCCTTGTTTAACCGAAACCTCATTTATTTTAAGTCGATATCAGTATTTTTTAAAATTATTTATTAGAGCTTTTTTAAGTAAACAAACATCACTTTAAGGTCAGCCGGACAGGAAATCCGGCTGCAACACCGAATTTTTCATGCATTTGTATTTTTCCATCGCCTTCCCTTCCGTCAGTGCTAGGAACATTGTGAATACTTCTAGCTTTGGAAATACTTTTAAAATCAAAAGAGACTGTATTGAAAAGTTGAGTTTTGTTTATCTATTAAATTTTTTAACTAGGTATGTAAGTTCAAAATTAATTGCATAATTTTAATGCAATAAAGTTAACGACATTGTTACACACTGCCGTATGGAATAAAGTTAAATATATCTTCAGGGTTATATATACACCAGAGGATAAAGTACATCAAGTACGTATAATATGTCTTGAAAAACGTGCATCACTTTTTTTTTTGTGAATTATTTATTGAGCAAATATTTTGCTTTTAAAAGTAATATGTAATTAAAACACGATGTTTGGTAATTGTTTTATACATTTGAGGCATAAAGAAGCAAAGAGGTGTAAGTAAACATTTTCAAGTTTTGAGTAAAACGCGTTTAAAGATAACTTCCTAGTTAAGCTTTCGTCGAAAGGTTTTTCTAAATCATGCTGTACAGCAGCTACTACACTGTTAAAAATGGGTATTCAAAAATAATGAAAATTTACTCATTTTTGAATACTTTCATTACTCAATATAGCTCCGAATCAATAAGGTTCAATTTTGAGAAACACATGTACTCATTTTTTGAGTACATTCTGGTAATCAAATATGAGTACACATTTGTTTCAATTATAAACACATTCATTAATTAATAATGAGTTTTTAGCTCAGTTATATGTACTCATTTTTGAGTACATTTTTGAATCAAATATGAACACATTCATTAATGAATAATTAGTTTTTAGCTCAGTTATATGTATTCATTTTTGAGTACATTTTAAAATCAAATATAAATACATTAATTAATTAATAATGAGTTTTTAGCTCAGTTATATGTACTCATTTTTGAGTACATTTAGAAATCAAATATAAACTCATTCATTAATCAATAATGAGTTTTTAGCTCAGTTATATGTACTCATTTTTGAATACATTTAGAAATCAAGTATTATGGCTTATTTCAAATATATGAATTGGGTCAGCTCACTTTTGAAAACATTTTGAATTCACATTCTAAGTATTGCCATGCACTTTAGTGCAATTATCATTTCAGTCATTTAAAAGTCCATAAAAATTTTTGAGTAAAGTAGTGTGAAAATAAGTGAATTTTGTGTTCCATTTTTTTTTAATGCATAATGTAAAAAAAATTCCGTAAAAATTACGGTTTTTTACCGGCAGCTGGGTTGGTTGTGCAAAACTGTAAAATTTGCGGAGAATACCCCTCAATAGAATGGTGTTTTACTATACAAGGCCAAATTTTTCCCATAAAATTTACAGAGGGGCCGTGGTAGCCCGATCGGTAGAGTGTCGGATTCGGAGCCGGAGGGCCTCGGGTTCGAACAACGCCCCCTATATCTGGAAGGCCTGCTCACGGGCGAGTCACGTGGTCAAAATGAGGCCAGTTTCTCTCGCGCCGTGACTTGATGGAAATCGGTCGGGAAAGCGCCGTGCGTACAATGTAACACGAATTTAAATATTAAATAAAAAAAAGGTGACGCATATCTTTTTTCAATTAAATCACCAATCTAATAGAATAGACAGCTTATTTCTACTTCACCTTGCAAAATCACTTATTTTACTAATTTTATAAGTGAAACTTGTGCGTTTTCCAGGGCAGAAAATTAATCTTCAAATTTTACTTTCACACGTTTTCAAAATTTCAAATAGACATCGGGGGGTTGGGGAAACTTGTACCGTAAATAATTATAAAATTATTTAGAGCGTACATTTTTTTCATGTAGGGTTATTAATAAATGAGAAATATTTTATTGAGTCTTGTTTAATTTGAAGTTTCCAAGTTTCTTTTTTCTTTTTTTTGAAGAAATAATTATCTCTGATTTTTCAACTTAATCTGCTTTGGTAAAATGTTCTTTTGCTATAAATATCAAAATAGGCAATTAGTTGAAGACTTTTGGGTGGAACTATACAGCTTTGGCAAATTAGTATAACTACTTCAAAAGGAAAATAAATAAGTTGAGCCTACACATAAGTAAATAAATATTCCTAATATATTTTAAACAAAATATCTGTGAACAAATAAATGACTTAATTGTTTAAAGAGATTTTGCTTTTGTTCATATTGATGTAATTTTGTACTTTCACACAAATAATCCTTTCTTGTAGAAAAAGTTCTGAAAAAAATTGAAAAAAAAAAAGGAATGCTTAGCATATGTTATGCTTTCAACTACCTTATGAATGTGATATTCAAATAAAGACAATATTTTAAGCACAGTAACTTTTATTTGCACATGATAACACACACATCACATAAAAAACACCTATTACCATTTATGTTACACATGAGGTCAAACAAGAGCTAACACTCAAATTATTTAGCTATTAGGAACTCACAATCAAAAACATGAAAAATTAAGAATCAAGTACTAACAGTTCACACTACATATGCAGAGGTGGTGGTCTACTATTTTACATTCATAAATTCTCATCAAGCACGGTTTAATTTAATTGACTCTTTTCTTTTTTATATACAGCATCAATAATGATTAATAATAATTAAATTTTAATTGATAAAACTTAAAATTATCAAATAAAATAGAAAAATTCAGTTTTTTTTTAAAGGGTTTAAGAAGATGTTCATTTCTCTTTGTACCATACATTAAGAAACTTCATTGTCCATAACTAATTAGAAATTAAAATTCTGCACACTTTCACAATCAGAGTTTCTAATCAATTTTGCAAGAAAAATTCCCTATGATTTCCCTGCATGAAAATGAAACATTATAAACGAGCGGACACTGATATTTGAAAAAGAACATAAATATCTTGATAATTTCACCACAGGTTTTTAAAAAAAAATCTAAATAAGTAAGGGAAAATAAATAAGAATTCATAATAACTGAAATAATAGCATGGTGATTGAATGTATTCAACTTTTTACTCAAAAAAAAAAAAAAAAAAACTTCTTTTGACCATTCATTACATGGACCTTAAAAGTGTGTAAGTGATCCAGAATAATGATTATTGACGACTAATTTCATACACTCAAAATTATCATGAAATTCAAGAATCTATTTTTATGATGAATATTTTAATATTTAACTTGAAAATAAAAACTTAAGCAAAATTGCCATTTTTTATTTTACTTTATTAATATTATCATTATAATTATTACTAGTAATTTATTTGTTTTTTGGTGGTTTATATATTAGGAAATTGATTTTCGCAACTTCAATTTAAGAAGAAAAAAATTCCCTGTATTTTCCAGGTTTTTGAGGAAATTTTTGAAATTCGCTGGATGGTCAGTTCTTTTTATATATATATACATATATTTGAATTCCCTATGTTTTCCCTGTTTCTTCAGGTTTCCCTGTGGCGTGGCAACCCTGACAATAATCTGCAATGTACATCACAGTGTTTCCACCTATTCCCTAGGTTGTAATTTAAAAATAGTTTAGGATAATTCAATCAAACTTTTACATTTTAAAAGATAACTCATAGAAACAATATAAAATTGCTTATTTATTTAGTGTGGACAATTTACGTGCAACTTTCTTAAATTTTTTCAGTGTATTTTTTTCTTTTTGATCTTTTTTCATTTTTTGAAGAGAATCATTTTGTTTTTTGCAAAAGTTGTTCAAAAATATATTTATGAAAACCCATACAATTTGTTTTACAAGAAACAGAGAATCATGACTCTCACATTCATCGATACCTAGAGAAATATCATTTTCATCCAGTACATCAAGAGTTAAATATTTTACAACCTTTCTATGATTTTGACAACTGATAAAATTTGATTCAAAATGTGTTGACAACAATTTGTTTACAACTGCATATGTGAATTGAGAAACACAAACAACTTCGGGATGTGGGTATTTCAACATCTTTCTGTCTAATTTTGATATCCAATCATTGTTTACATCTGTGTCAAGGGGCTTATCAATGCATAAAGTTGATCGACATTGTTCACACTTTAGTTTCAATAGAACTTTATGAGCTGCATATCCACTAATGTACACTGTTACAACCAGAGGTTCCAGACGAGGGAATATATTCCCCCTAAGGTGAAAGCAAGGGGCCCAAGGGTGCAATACTAGCCAGGAAGTAGAGCAGGGGTGCGAAAACAGCAGACAATCGCAGACAGGGGTGCCAAAACAGCAAGCAATCGCAAAATGACTTGCTAGCGCATGCGCTTCCGGCATACATTCACTATTCAACCACTTCAATATGGCGGACGAATGATAGGTTGCATCTAAGCGTGGCTTCAATGTCTTTCACATTGAATGAAGTACACTATTGGATTAAATCTCAACTTTTCTAGGATAATTCTTTAAAATAACAAGTAAGTACAGCTTTTGATCACTTTGTAGGTTTTAGGGCTTTCAAACATAGTTAAAAGTACGTTTAATGCTTTTCAGTTACCGGTAGTTCGTTACGATACCGTAGTATCGTTAGTTGTTTATTTTCAGTTGACCGTTACTGTCGTGAAATTTCCATCATTCAGAACGCTACTAAATATATCTATCATTATTTTCTTGAGTACTCGATAAGCAACATTTAATCACCAAAATAATAACCGCAATTTATCACTAATCAACAAGTGAGAACCTAAATAAAAATGATTCTTGTGCTTTGTAGATTACTACACAACAGCGAGCGCAAAAAAAATAAAAAGGAAATCTCTCTCCGTCTAGCTTTTTTTTTTCTTTTTCGTTCAAGTGTTTGAATCATTTCCTGTTATAGCGTTTAATGTTTCGTTAGCGTTAGGAATTTCTTATTTCTTTAGGTTTTTCAACTGTCGAAAAATTTCATATGCATTTTATTTTATTGTTACTCTTGATTGAAATTTTTAACGTTCGAGAAAGGATTTTGTTTTTCCGTAACTTTAATATCCCAGAATATTTTTGGCTCTTCATGTAAATAATTCATAAGTACATCTACATTTTACTTTCGGTGCGGTTATTTCTCACAAATAATCATTAACTTAACTATGATTATTGAAATAATTACTCGTCTTTAACTTTAAATATATTTGTGACAACTCTTTGATACCAAATAAAGTCTGTAGATATTTATTGTTTTATTCATTTTTAATATTACTTTGTAAAAAAAAAAAAAAAAAAACTTATCAGTACGCAGAGTTTTTTCACAAGTTTTTTTTTACCGCCCCGAGAGTTATTATAATTATTATTATTTATTTTTAAGAAAAGGATAAAAATTTCACAGATCCGCAATGTTTTTCATTTGCTTTTACCGACCCGTGGGTCAAAAGAGGTTGAGAAACACTGATGTAGAGAATGATCAGATGAATTAAAGCAATGAGCACTCCTTAACTATGTTGAAAACTCTGAAATATGATCAAATGCTGTAATTACAAGTTTTAATCATTTCCAGTACTGAATTCATGCAATGTGAAAAGTGTGCAAAACGTAGACTGTCATGAATCAAAACAAAACTATTAAAAAGAAAAAAAAAACACAATTATATTCAAAAAAGCACACAATACGGGGGAGGGGGAGGAGGATCTACAGTAAGGGTGCCATTTCTCTCTCCGTAGGTTCATTCTTTTCACCCCGGCTGCCTACTTTTTGAAAGGTGCCTGTTTTTCACCCTAGTTAGAGGTGCAATTTCGGCTCCGTAATGGGTGCCGCTGGTGAACAAGCGTTTCACCCCTGAAAGGTGCCGAATGCAAACTGTAGTTTTAACAGTGTATGTTAAAATTGGCAAACTCGATTGAGTACTTACCATTTCTTCCGGAGTGATTAGAAAACCATTAAAAAAAGGATATGAATCTGAGCTATCTTCATCTTCATCCCAATGTTTGTCCTGAAAAAAACTTAGTAACAATTCTCCACAACTTTTCGATTTTAACACAAGGGGTAAAATTGTTTGCATTCTCAATTTTGTTTCAGTGTCATAAATTTGATGTATACTGACATTGTAATTTGACCCTGCCAATGTACGGTAAGACCCAAATCTGTCTTCTAATGAGTCTGTTTGTATTTTCCCTGGTAAAAAATAATCGAAATTTAAAGTTTTAAAACAGTACTCGGCAAGAGCAAGCATAGCTTTTGTAGTATGGCTTATGGCTAGATGGGTTTGCTTTGTTAATCCACCAATTGTACAATTCATTTCATCCCATTTGTCTAACCAGTTAATAAAGTTAGTTAAGAACTTATACTGAGCTGTGTCAGTATTTGGTGTGAGAGGCGTTTGGAACTCATCCCTTTTATGCTCACCCTTATACAAAGTTTTCACATTCATTATTGACCACCACTTGCAAAGAATCTGAATGTAGTCTGCTGTTTGAATATGATGGTTTATATCATTTTCCTCACCAACCAGTTTAAGACCTTCAGCCACTACATTATTTAAAATTTGTAAGACCAGTTTCACATTTTGTTTCTCAAAGCTGGTTGGAGCCAATGCTTTTTCTGACAGCCCATAACCATACTTTAACAACTTTTCAGATTCAATTTCATGCAATTTTTTTAATGCATGAAAAGAAGCTGTACAAAAAGGTAGAAGGGTGTCAAAATTGGGATAGTACATGCAAGTGCCTAGATTTTTTTGATTGATCCAATTATTTCTAAGGCACTTAACTTTAATTTCTAAGGCATGAACGGAATCAAAAGAAAAATAGAAATATTTTCCTGGACTTCCAGGATAATCATACCTAACCCGCAACTCAGGGGGAGAGGCAAACATACTAACGGCCTTTTTATTAATAGCATTATTGTCAGTGGCTACTGATATGACATTAAACCCTATGGCAGCTAAACCAATCAAGATTTTTTTTTTATATGAATGGAAATCGTCAGCATCTATGCTACGGACTGGTAAAATATGTGCCACATCTTTGTACGGAGACAATAAACTTTGGATCATAAATGTGAAAGCACTGGATGCAGCATTTGAGTCATTGTGGGACATACCAAATATTTTCCCCCCGACATAATCAAAATTAGGCTTTAAATGTATTTCATCAATCATCAAACTGATAATTTTCTCTTTCTCCTCTAAAAAAGTATATTTTTGTTTTACATAACTTAAAAAATTCTCATCATCTTGTTCACTGCAAGGATTCACATTAAATTCTGCACATATTCTTTTCAAAGTACTTACATGAGGTAAAATAAAAACATTTGAACTTCGTAAAAATTTGTAACAATGAGGAGAAATAGACTTTAAGGGGGTCCGGGACACATTTTGAAATTTTTTTTATTATGTACTTTAGAGTTTTGAAATTTTTTGAACTGATTCATCATTTATTTAATAAGCAAAATCATAACATAAATATGAAAAAAAATTATTTTTTATTTAAATTTAATTAGTTTTTTTCAAAGAAATGGGGTTGCTTTAAATTGCTATAACTCAAAATATTGTTGGTCAATTTTCAATTTTTTTTCAAAAAAGTATGTACAAATATCTATGCTTTAATTTTTATTCGGCGATTTTAAAAATATTGATTCAATAAAAAATAAAAAATATTTGAAGAAAAATTTCGAAAAATTCGAAGATACTTTTTTTAAAAAAAATCATAATTTTTGAAGTAAACGTTTTTTTTAAATTCGCCGAATAAAAATTAAAGTAAATTACTTGAAAAAGATATGCTCCAAGTTTCATTACTTTATCTCTATTGGTTCCTGACTTATAAGAGTTTGAATGCAAGAAATCGGGAAAAATTGCATCATGGAGAAAAACGCGTTTAAAGTTTTAAAGTTATGTACACATTCGTTAGATGCATGCAACAAAAATAACTATAACTTTCGTTCTATTTAAGGTAGAAACAAGATTCAAACGTCCTCTTAAGCAGAAAAAAACGGAGCAATTTTTCAAATTATAAAAAAAAATTGCAAAATTTGAGGATTTTTGTGTCCCGGACCCCCTTAAGAGACAACAAAATACGAGAAAACTGGGAGAATACCTACGTTGCTGTTTTGTTACATTAAAGTTAGCAAACTGTTCAATTACAAAATTTAAAAACTTGATCTGTGAATCATCATTGCAACTATCTTTAAGTTTTAGGAGAAGCTGAACAACAACATCACAAATTACTTTTGATTCATCAGAATTATTCACATCTGACTTACTTAACATTTTCAAAGAAGACAAAATTTTAAACAATATATTTGAATCATCGACTTTCATTGGAAAATCAAAAGTATCTAGTTTTTTTAACGAAAAATTTTTATGGAATACATATACATTTAAATCATTCTTTACAAGCATGCTGCACAATACCTCATGAGTTTCTGACAGATGCAACAAGAGCACGGAATCTTCTTTAGGAATGTAAGTCCAAAATTCATCAAGTTTTTGCTCTTGAAAACATTGCTTCAGTTCTTTTAAGGTAGAAAACAGAGTTTTGTTTTTATACTCATTGTCAGCAATAATACTTGCCTCTTGACCTTTTTTAAAGAGAGATTCCTCTAATCTCTTACGTTTTTTAGAAGGAGATTCTCGTGCAGGTGTGACTGATGGCTGGAGGTAAGATGGACAGTTACCCGGCAAAAATACAGGAATAGCTCCGTCTCTTAAACGAGGATGTTTTAGTTCACTCTTTAGAAGTCTCATCGACTTTTCATCGAAGAATTCTGCTTCATGAAGAATGTCTTCTTTGCGAAAATGTAATTCACATACCTAAGGAATAGAAAACTCATCAATAAAAAAACATATGCAAAAAAAAATATTGAATATTAAGAAAAGCGTTTAACTGAAAATGATAAAACTCAACGATATTGAACTGTATTTTTCTACTTAAAATCGGGCAGATAGGTGCAGAAAAAGATTTTAAAAAATCTTTCTGCAATAATAATTATCTGTCATCTTATAGATATGCGACAGGCGTCTCAGCATTGCATTGTTTACCTGATATCGGATGTTGCATAATTTTTAAAATTGCAACATTGTTTAACAAAATTATTACTTAGCGAAAAATAATTATGTTTCACTTTCAAATATATTTTGTTGATATGATCAACTATATTTGTTAGAACACCAGTGACATAGCCACGGGGGTCCAGACCTTTCTCCTAAAATGAGTAAGAAAATTCAAAAATAAAAGTGTCCACTCTTTTAATATTTTCCTATTGCATGCATAAGATATGGAAATCAAATCTGAGCGCATACATTCCCCAACTCTTAAATTTTGTTATAAAAAACAAGTTTCACGAAAAAAAAAAAAAAGAAGACGTAATTGGGTTGTGCTTTTCCTATGAAAAAATGCCAAATGTCTTCGAAGAAGAGCATCGATTTGGATTAAAGATGCATCAAGTTTAAAATAGAAAATTTTTGAACTATTTTATGAAGTGTAAATGCATTTCCATTTAACATAGTAAATTTATCTATATATTAAGTATAATTATCAATTTAATTTAAAATAAATAATAAACCATTTCAAAAAAAGCAAAAAAATAAATAAACAAAATAATATAGTAAATGGGTAATTTGCTTTATGTTTCTACAAGTAAAAACTGATGTTTATTATTATTAGTTGCATTCTGTTATTTACTTTATTACTTTTCATTCTTTCATATTTTATTTTCATATTGGTATGTAGGTTATATAGACCGCTGAGCAAACTCTTGTATTTAGATATCATAGCTACTTTATCATTATTAGCTGCATTCTGTTCATTACTTTATTATTTTTCATCCTTTCATATTTTATTTTCATATTGGTCCCCCGACACGACGACGCTTGGATATATTACTGCTATTATTTATAAGGCAATTTATCAGAAACCTCAAAAGCCGATAAATATATTATTTTAAACATTTTTAGTCGGGTATTTTTAGTTCTTTATTTTAGTTTTATTTAAGGTTTTTTTTAGTCGGGGGTTTTTAAATTTTTAATTTTAGTTTCATTTAAAGTTTTTTTCAGTAGGCGATTTTTAAAATTTTTAATTTAATTTTTATTTCATGCTTTTTAAAGGCCAGAATTCAAACTTTCCCGGGCGTGAAATTGTAACACGAGATTCTGTGCCACTGAATCTGCGTATTCTGACAATAGTTGCAATTCAAGTTATTGCTAACCGTAGTATGCAAGTTATTGCTCACCGTGATATGTAACTTATTGCTCACCGTATGCAACATAGTGTTGGAAAAAGGTTTTGTTCACCGTGCAATTCGTAATTATGTTGCACAAAGTTATTGTAAATACGCGATCGTAATATACAGTCGGACCTCCATATATCGAAGTAGCAAATTGCCGGGAAAAAATTCGATATATAGAAACGATCTTATTTTAACATAAAAAACTTCTAAATCATTAAAACGTGCATGAAACCCAATTTATAATTTAAACGAGCATTAAATGAAAGATAACAATAAAAATATTAATTTTGCAGAAATTACATTTTTGCGCCTTCATACATCTTCATTCTTCGGCAAATCAACTTGATCTGTAACATTAGGGGATTTTCGTTTTGACAATGGAATCGAGTGAAAAGCAAAAAATCAATCTACTTAACTTGAATGATTTTTACTGAAGCTAAAAAGACTAGGAATGATACTCAACAGACAAAAGGGATAGCTTGAAACTGATTTTACAGTGATACTGGTTACAACTAAGATTTGAAATAAACTTGAGGGAATGTAAGAACTCCAGAACGGAACAACGACCGAACTACACACTCCTAAACCCCAGATTCCTCAAGTTTTGTAGCAACCTTTAGTGAACATAAGTTTCTCCGCTAAGCTTCATTTTTCATGATACGAACAGTCTAAAGCAGAGAAAAACCTACGAGTATCTCGAAAAAAATTTCGATATATAGAGATTTTTTCGATATATAGAAACAACTTTTCTATGTAATGAACATAGAAATTTGCTGGGATTTCGATACATAGAAAATTTCGATATGTGGAAGTTCGATATATGGAGTTCCGACTGTAGTTATTGCTCACCGTATGTAATATAGAATTGAAAAAATGTTTTTCCCCGTACATTTTGTAATTAGAGTTGTAATATTCTGTTGTAAAAACGTTTTTGCTCACTGTGCACTTCAAAATTATGAAACACAAAGATAATATAAATATGTGATTGTAAAATAGTTATTGCTCACCGTAGAATGACTGTTATGGCTCACCGTATGTGATGCAGTACTATTTATAAATTATTGCTTACTGTGCATTTCATAACTTATAGACGCAGTGAAAGGTTTTTTTGTAAATTGCATAATGCATCATTCAAAAAATGAAGATCTTTTTCACAGGAGGTGAAAAACATCTCGGCTCTTTTATGTAAATGCAACTTCTATCCAAAACCAATGTATGTATGACGTTTTTTATATCTCACCATGCATTTATCAATTTTTTAGAAGTATTTAACAGTTTATTTGTAAATTGCACAATGCAGCATTGATGTCTCTCAAGTTTCTGTAAAAATGTAAAATTTTCTTTAAAAACGAAGTTCTATTTTCACAAAGAGTATGAAGCTTCTCAATGGCGGGAAGCACCATGGTCTTACATGTAAATACTAACATTATCCCTAAGTAATCCTTCTATATTGTTTATTATTGTTCACCATGCATTTCATAATTTATACTAGTAACTCATGATGTATTTGTTAGATACAATGCATGATTAATAATCAAAAATTATTGTAAAAATGTGAAGTTTACTTTAAAACTGTTAGAGAAAAGCATTTCTCTCTCTCTCTCTCTCAGCTCTTACATGTAAATGCAATTCCTATCCATAATAATTGAGTATATAATGTTTTTAATTGTTAACTATGTATTGATTAATTTATAGGAGTAACTTAATAGTTTGCTTGTCAATTTAACATTACGGTATTAATTTTTCATATTGTAAGCAAATATAGTCTCGTTATGGAGAACTTATTATCAAGTGGAATGAATAAATATCCTACTGCTGTTATAGTTGTAGTTATTTTTGCCCCTAATTCCTTCGTTTTGTATTTAAACTGAACTTTTAAATATTTTTTAAGAGCGTTATTTGATATTTAAATTTTTTAGTTTAATATTTTTTTAGAGTTTGTTTTCCATTTTGATACATTTTGTATTCTTGTTACACAGAATGTTTTGAATAAAAATTAAGAATTAAATTTTAAATTTCATCACCACTAATTTCAGCAAAATTTGACAAGCAGATACGCGTTTTATTTATTTACGCGAGGGAGCAAAGCTTAGAATTGCGGGGGGGGGCATTCCCTCGACCCGATTGAACATTACTAAAATCTAGCAAGCCTGTGCATGGCCGAGTGAATCATACTAAAGATTTGGAAATCTTATCAATGGTTATGTAACGATAAATGATTAATATGTTCACTGAAATATGTTGAATTCAAATCCGTATTTCTTGTTACTTTTCGGCAAAAAGGTTTTTATATTAGTAGTATTTCGAAAGAAAAAATATTTTTGCAGTGAAACACACAAGTGTTCCAAAAATGTATTCATGCAACGATTTATGCTTGATGAGAACCTAATTTCTTCCATAGCTGTTTGTGCAAGATGTTGCTTTCGCTTTTTTTTTTTTTCAGATTTGAAGAGTAAAATATAAATAATAAAATTTACGAAACTCGTTATGAACTTTCCTTTCACAGTTTGAAAACATATCCACATAAAATATAACGTTTAAAAAATGTTCCGAGAACAGTCGGATGTTGAATGTTCTATCGAGCAATTTAGGCAAGTAATTTTTGGGTAATTTAGATACAACCCTTCCATTACTATCCTTACTACGATAATAAAGGTTACGGAGCTCGTTATGAACTTTCTTTCACAGTTTGAAAACATATATATCCACATAAAATATAATGTTTAAAAATATGTTCCGAGCACAGTCGGATGTTGAATGTGCTATCGAGCAATTTAGGCAAGTAATTTTTGGGTAATTTAGATACAACCCTTCATTTATTATCCTTACTATGATAATAAAAGTAAAACTTACTTTCAAAGTTCGATGAAAACTCTTCCAATTTCCAATCTTCTAGTTTTTTCTTGACGAACAGATCAGCCATCTCGATCGCTCCGCAAGACAGCACGAAAAACGCGCCGAAAGCGTATGAACATTGTCGACACTTGTTCACGCTCTTGAGCGACGCGTAGCATGCGCAATAAGAAAAGAGTTCGAAGCTCGCGAGTTTTATTCTTGGAAGTCACGCTTATTATATTTCCTATTTATACATGAATATTTATTAAACCATGTTCTTGAAACGTTAGCTGCAGTATTAAATGATTGTATGCATCTTTATTCATGAATTAGTGTTTGATAATGTGTTGTATTCTTATATGATGACTTGGGTATGTTCGTATATGATGACTCGTATTTCTCGTATGTTTGTATTTGATGCCACGTTTACTCATTTTTGAATCAATTGTATTCAAAAAAAAATGAATACATTCAGAGCTTCATTTTTGAATGCATTTTCTTTTAACAGTGTATCAGGGCTACTAGTACCATCGCTTGCCCCAAGACAGAGGTGAGGCTCACCAATCATTTGTACTCGCTATCTCCATTTTTTGAATTTTGTCACTTACATCCCTTTGCTTCTCACTGCTTCATTTGTGCATTTTAAAATCCATACTTCAAAATTCGATGGTCTCCTGACTGCCATTTTTAAAAACTCGTCTTTTTTCCGAAGTTATCAATCATCCGAAGATGGTCTGGTCCCGAACATCGGTGAATCGACGTTCTATTGTTATTGTAATAACAGAGTGAGAGGATAACTTTCTCCCCTTAATTTTCATAAAACAAACTGCCTCTTTTAGACTTTCAGTTTTAAAATTTTTCCATTGTAAAATCCTTTTCGCGTATCAAATGCTTTCTACTAAAAAACTGCTTATTTTTATTTTTGCACCACTGTTTGTAACCACTAATATTGCTCTCTACGAAACAAAACTGCTAATTAAAATCAAATATTTTTAATTTTTTACCTGTATAGTTAATTTGAAATAAAGTTAACATGTTTTTTTTTTCTACAACAGGTGACATTAATTAAAATAATCTCACATTTTTTTGTCGGAAAAAAGAAGCAGCACTTCTTTACTTCATTGTTAACTTTTCTTTATGGTCGACAGCATATTTCTTCCAAGAGCATTCCTTTATTTTCTCTTTGTAGTCATACTTTTATTTTTTGTTTGAATTCGTTCGCGTGTGTGTAGAATAGGTCTTAAACTTTTTTAAAAGATAGTAGATTATTTTTCAAAATAATTTTCTATTGTTCACTTTAAAGTTATCTTTTCGTATCATACTGTTGTACGTTTTTATTTTATTAAAATTGGCTGCGCTTCTGATTTTTTTTTTTTCTTTTTCTTTTTTCTTTTTTTTTTTTTTTTTTGAAGCGCACAGCACTTTTTTTGAAAACATACCGATTTAAAGCATACAGTTTTTTGTTCTTGAAACGTATACCTTATACTTTGAAACACATTTGTTCTCTGCATGCAGTATTTTTTGAATATTTGTTTTATTTTTTACACACCTTTAACAGCATTATTTGAAGTAGAAGTATGGCAATATATACAAAGAATAGAGCAAGGAAAATCTGGAAGTGTGACAGTGAACAGTTTTATATTTGGGAAAAAAAATATTTTCTCTGTAACACAACGATTGTACAATTTAAACTGAAACAGCATAGGTTACAAACCTTTAAATGAAATTGTTATATACTTATATCTTTCATATTAAACAGTTTTTCTTCAGAATGTGATGCTTGTCCTGCCTTTTTAAATTGTGTTCATATGTGCCTCAGATCTGTTCACGTGTGCCCCCTATAAGGGCACGTGAGAACAATTGAAGACAATTTTTAAAAGTACCATTAAGTTTTTTTTTTTTTTTTAATCTCAAATAATTCCTTGACATAAAGAAAATACAATAAGGTTATGAAGACATTTTTGCGCTGAGAAATTGATAATGTTTTTCAAAAAAATGAAGAAATGAAGAAAAAAAAATCGGGATGTGCCCCACTCTCCCCTATAGGTAAAGCAAAAACAAAAGTAAATAAAGCGTACATTTTCATGAAAAATGAGTAACAACTGTCTTGATTATTTGTGTTTTCTTTTCATTATTAAGTTTACTCATATTTTCTCAGAAAGCACTTTTGATAATTTTTCATTTAGAAACGTGAATATTTATACAAAGAGAGGAAACACACACTCACACAAAAAATCATTTCTATAGTTCAAACCAAATTAAAATTCTTTATTTCTTTTTACAGAACAATTTTCCTATTAGCTGGTTACAGCTTCAAATTGTTGTTCCTCAGAAAAAAAAGAATTTTTTACAGCTTCATAGCTGGTATTACAATCTGGTAGTGACTCCTTCCGGAGAACCTCCTGGATTGCAACTCTCATCACCGGCTTTCTTCCCGGGAGAAACACAATCCTTTATGCGAATAGCTGTTTGGTTGCTTGCCGACGCACCAGCTGCCCCAACGGTTTCCTCTTCATCATCATCATTGGAATTTTCAATTTTCCGGTCGTCTTCACCTTCGTCGGCAGCATTTGAAGGTAGGTTGATTGCAACGCAGTCACTTCTGGCTCTATACCATCGACAGGTGGAGCCCGCCAATACAGTGGAGGAATCTTCAAGTTCAGCAGGGTCATCCGGGTGCCACGATCCAGTTGAGACAGATCGGGCATCTCCTTCAGTTGGGAACTCGATAACAGCTAAATTGTTTTGGCGTCGCGCAGGACGGTTGAAACAACAGCAATGATAAAGCCTTCTACTGTAAGTTAAAAAAATGATTATAAATAATAATTTAGAATGAACAAATAAAATGCTAGTAAAAATGTTCCAGAAATGATTAAAGAAAACTATAAAACCATATTCTATGCGATATTCATACACATATACTTTTCACACCAGGGTCCCCCGTACCTTCCACTATTTGTGGTTTAAACAGTTGTATGAGACCCTGAAGACAACTCTGATTTTTTTTGTACAAACTAGAAACTAAGCAAGTCCAGGTCCAGCACACCCAGAGATATCGTTTCACTTGGAGGACTTTGTGACCGCGAACATATTTAACTTCCCCCACTCACCATTAATGAAGACGGTGCATCTTCGCCCTTTGCTATCCCAATAGTTTCTGAGCAGCAAGAGCTAGTCTTAAAAGTTAAATTTAGGTATAGTAAAGATGCCACGCCCTCCACAATAAGGTCGCCTACAGCGTAACCTGGTAGCACATTGTAGAGCTATCGTTATAGTCTCAAAATTATTGCGAGATACGGGAAAAAATTCAACTACAAAATTAATCAGAATAAGAAAATATAGAAAGAAAAGACATTTTCCACAAAATAATATTGACAATAGTAGACGTAAAATGCATTCCAGCTACAAGTCGTTGGGAATGAATGTACAATGTAAAAAAATTCCGAAATTTTACTGGTTATTTTCGTGGAACGTTTCGGGATTTTAAAGGTTTTCACCAATTTCCCCGTAAATTCAAGTGTCTTCGCCAAAAAAAAGTTTCCCGAATTGCTACAAATTACACGATGCAGACTATTCACTGTTGTGAAAAATATTTTTAGTTACCGGTTTAAAGATTGAATGGGGGTGTTCATTAAGAGTATCGGCTTAGGTTCTATTACGGCACGTCCAGTTAGACTAAGCCCCCGATGGGAGCGAATAAGTCACTGGATAACTGCAGGAATTGCAGACAAGAGAAATCCTTGGTTCTTACTTGAAATTCTCTCATAGCTTTGGCCGTGGTTGCTCTAATGGTTCTGGAGCTTTCTTGGTAAGTCAGGAAGGCACTAATCAATTACAGAAATGATGTAGGTTTAAACCTACGTCATTTCTCTTAAAGGTTTCCGAGACATTACTGGCTTTAACAGGGGAAATTTCCCAATTCTTCAGAAAGTTACAAGAAAAATTTCAGAAGTGTTACTGACTTTTAGCGGAAAACGTTCCTGGTTTTTGCAGGATATATTACTGGCAGAAATTGGGCACATCAGCTGCCTATTATTTTTCAGAAACTTTTCGGGATCGTTTTTACGCTGTAGGTTGCGTAGAATGGCCTACACGATCACCTGATCTGAACAGTTAGACCTTTTTTTTTGAATGCATACGTCTCACAGAGAGTGTATAACAACATTGCAGGAACTTAGAAACTGTAATATGAAATTGAAAGTACCGCCACGTGCCCAAATGTTTATTTGCGCTGAAGATCGCCATTTTGAGCGCAAGGGCGGATCCAGAAAATGTTGAAAGAGGAGGGGGAACTTCAATTTCTAAAAAAATTCGAAGGAGTGTACTAAACCCTCATCGCTTATCTTTACGCAATCAAAGGTGTCCTACAGTTGTGTTTCTTTCGAAAAATATCCAGGGGAACCTATTCCGTGAACCTATCTCTAATATCATCTAAGATCATCATCTAAAATTGAGGTTTTGGAACTTTGGAAAAAAATCCTGTAGAAAGTTCCGGTCCCTGTTCAAAGAGTAATGAGAGATGGGTTACGATTGCGTTTTCAAGACTTAAATCCCAAAAAAATTGTGGGGAAGAGCTTCCTTTCTCTAACACCATCGAAGATTATGTAAAATTGCCGTTTTTGGAACTTTAATATCGAAAATATACCTGAAGGAAGTTTCTGTATCTTGCTCAAGGGAGGGGGCGAGAGAGATTTTTTGATAAAATTCACATTGAGTGAACTCCCTCTGAGCTGAAAAATTCGAAATTTAGAGCATGAACTTTCAATAAAGTATGTAAATATTATGTTACATCTTATTAAGTAGGATCTTGTAGTGGCTATGTATTTTGAATATCACAAGAATGCTGGAACTGAAAAAGGGGGGGCATTGAAAAAATTGTGTTACTTTACTCCATAAAACCGATGGCAGCACAGCTGCCTGTTCTGGAGTTGCTTAACTTATATAACCGGTGTAAAGTTGCACGTTGCTGGTGGAAGATTACACCATTTTAATGTAACTGTAGCATAACGTTTTACGATTTTCTGCGTAAGGTTAAACCGGAATTTTCTGTATGCTTACAGAGAAATTGCTTGAAAAATGATACAATAGCAAAAATTAAGTTTTCATCTGAACTTCTTGAACGGGATCTCAATTTTGAGTGTAAGTTGGTCTATGCTTCCAAGTTCGATAATTTAAATTAACCAAATATAATAAATGATCAAGTAATAATTTCTTTGTATACGTTTTCAATTAAAAGTATAAACTTAAATAGGTTACAGTACACTTGAAATGTTATTATGACAGTATCAAAAAAGAAATAATAATCTTTAAAACCGCATGTTTTTCGTCTTCTTTACAGCTTTTGCTTTCCATCAGTCATTTATTCAATATTTTTCAAGTTCATGCTATTTTACAACCAATACGAAACTACAATCAACTGTACACCAATTCGAAATTTATTTCAGTACAAACAAGACATTTTTATAGCACTGAGAGAGGAAACAACACACAGGACACCTGCACTGTAAAAACGATTCAGAAACGGCCCTGGAAAATAATTAGCAACTAATGTGCCTAATTTCTGCCAGTAACATATCTTTTTTCCGCTAGGAAAACAGATATGTATGATATGACAAACCAGGAATGTTTTCCGCTAAAAGTCAGTAACCTTCCTCAAATTACCCTTGAATCTCTCTGAAGAAATTGGAAATATTCTTGGTTAACACCAGTCTGGAATATTCAGTGGGTTTAATAACACTGATTAGAACCGCTCTGAGTTACCAAGGAAGCTTCAGAAGCATCAATGCAACCATGGCCTAAGTAAGGCAGAATTGCAAGTAAGAAATACACACACAAGCATCTTCCTTGCCTTGACAAAGCTGCAGTTATCCAGAGACTTATTCGATCTTATTTGAAGCCTAGTTAACTTGGACGGGCTGTAATCGAACTGATGCCGACATGCTTATTAAACACGCTCAGTCAATCTTCTAACCGGTAGCAAAAATTATTTTTCACGACAGCGAAAAGTCTGCATTCGTGTAACTTGTAGTAAGTCAGGGAATTTTTTTTTCAAAGATACTTGATTTTACGGGGAAATAGTTGAAAACCCATGAAATTCAGAAATGCTCCACGGTAATAATCAGTGACGATTCGGATTTTTTTTTTTTTTTTTTAACAGTGTGAGTGGGATCGAACCCACAACGCGAGTCTCACAGACAAGTCGCAAAGCAAGAATGAACGACTGCCGACTTTTCACTGTTGTGAAAAATAATTTTACTTGCCAATTTAAAGACAAACTGAAAGTATATTTAAATGTATCGGCTTCAGTGCAATTACAGCTGGTTCAGATTGGTTAAGTCCCCGCGATCGAATAAGTCTTTAGACTGCAGCTAAGTAAGAATTGCAGGCCAGAGAAATGCTTGATTTTTACTTGCAATTATATCTAAGCTTTGGCCATGGTTGAAATATTTCTTTTTATAGAGCTTTCTCGGTAAATAAAGAATGTGCTAAGCTATTATTTAAAACATACCTAATTTTTTTGGGAGGTTCCAGACACGTACCTGGGGTCTTTAACTGGTGAATTCCTCGGAAAGATTCCAAGAATTTTAAGAAGGTTACCAATGTTTAGCGAATAACGTTCATGTTTTTTTTTTAACATACGTTACTGGCAGAAATTGGGCTCATAAGCTGCCCATTATTTTTTTAGGAGCGTTTCTAGATTGTTTTTACAGTGTAGTAGGAAAACATTTATACTTCTTAACCTATTCTTCTGGACAGGAGGCAAAAAAAAACACATTCACAAACTTGATGCGTTTTATAAAGATAAGTTGAAAAGTATGGGGAAATGGAGTGTAAAAGATTATTCACAAATCGATTGCACAAGTTTGAAATTTTTCAACTTACTTATGCTGTACCTTTTAGAAACGAAAAGCTGTTTGCAAAACTATTTCTCTCCCCCCCCCCTTTTTTTATTATCATTGAAAAAGAACTCTTTAGATCGTTGAAATATTCCTTAACGCCTAGAAAAACACGATTACGGCGTTCTGAATTTTTACGACACTCCTCTAAAATTATTTTATTAGTTGACATTAGTACTTGGAAGCGAAACCATGATTTGTTTACGCCTTTCGCACTTGAGGATTTCAAGATCTCTCAATTAATTCATCCTGGGCCTGAAAAATTTCTTTTGATTCATCAACCTTTTTAACATCTAATTTTGAATTTACTTGGGCCCTGATATTTTATTCCAAGCAACTCTTTCCATGAAGTATAATGTATTTATTTTAAATATTCCAATAGAATGGTTAGACGCTGGTCTTTTGCTCACAATGGCGCAGGTTTGATCGTGGCTGTAGTCGTAAGTTTTTAAGGTGCGGAAAATCGACAGCATCCATGTCGTGTGATTATGTGGCAAGTAAAAGATCCCTCGAGTAATCGTTTGGCTTGGAATGCTCTTGGTAAAACTAAATTCCTAGTGAAGTTTCGCATTTAATAGAGCCAGCTGGGGAAACTATGCGTATAAATTCTCGTGATAATGGCATCCACCGATAGTCGTGCTACATGAAAGATTAGATGCTCGGTTAGAAGATCACACTAGGTCTTCAAAAGGTAGTGTCTTTAACGCAACCCAATTTTAAAGGAAAATTATTATTTTAACTCTAGAATTACGGAAGGGGTCATTTTGACCCTAAGTACACTTTTATTTTTTGCTTACTGCTCCTCTGTATTTTCATAAAAAGCTTAATCCTTCTTTGACTTTTCTTAAATAATCTTGCAGTGTATATAATGTTTTCAAGAAAATTGTACTTATTTTAAAACCTGAACCAAAGGGTTATACCTAGAAGCGTGGTCAGGTGTCATTTTAACCCCGTTGAGAAAAAAAAGAAATGCAAACACGTTTTCCAATGCTGAAGCAGAGCAGAAGCTCAAAAATGCCTCTTGGAACACTTCATCGCAAGAATTTGAAGCATTCATAATGTTTCGTACATAAAAAGGAGCATTAGTTGCTAGTTTCTGAATAGCAACTTAAACAGCACTAGTTATTTTAAGGGCATTTTAAACTCCTTTTAAATACTTCATTATACATAACTAAAATATCAAAATCCATTAAATAAACTGCATTTAATGTAAACATGTTTATTTTAATCCTTATATATTATTTCTGTAGCCTGTTTTTGGTTTCTACGCCAGATTTTCCTCAATTCTCGATCGATTTCTTTGATTTACGCCTTATTTTAAAGCTTATGGTGCTGGCTACTGACGAAAAATAGACCCACGGTCTAAAAATTGTTTTTTTCAGCCGAAGAACCGGTTTTAAAGAACCAGAACGAGGTTCTCGGTTAAACTTATAACTTTAATTTGCGCTATGACCGACAGAGCTGAATAGCTTGATCGGCAGAGCGTTCTCTTCGTAACCAGGAGAATGCGTGTTCGGGCCCACGTCCCCGCACAATCTGCAACAAAAAATTAGAGATATATCCCGCATTCCATGAACACTTAATTAAATGAATAACAACAATGAAGGAATAGAATACATGAGAAGGAAACGCTCCTTGCTGATATGGAAACTTGAAGTGACTTTGTGCTAAATTACTTCGGAATTGTACGTTTTTTTTTTTTTTTTTGCTTTTTAAACTTTGGCGCTGGTAAGAAAATTAAAGCATAATGTAAGCGAAAATATAAGTAACAGGTTTAAGATTTCAGACTACAATAGAATTGTTTTTTGTTCAGAAAAAAATAATAAATCGTATATTGAAATATATATTCTTCTAATGAGTTTTTGACTCTTTGAACAAATAGAAAAATTACTACCTCAATTTGAAGGGTAAAATATATATTTTTTCTTCTTTTTGCAACAAAGCAAATAGCTTATCACATTTTTACAACATTCGAAAAGCTACGCTTAAAAAAGAGCATAGTTCAATTTATTTTGTATTTTAACCGTGCTGTTAAATAATGAACACGTACTGCCATGTAAGTCATAACGGTTCAAGCAGCCTGCGGTAACAAATTGTAAAAATTTTCAAGAATAAAAAAATGTTTCTTCAATATCTTATCTTATACATTATTCCCTTCTCATTTTGAAACTTATCAGGCTGGCTAATGAAGAAAAATAGACTTACGGTCGAAAAATCAAGTTTTCGAAAACGCCCCTTGCTGTGTCAAAACCTTGATGCTGCCTGTAGTTCTTATGCATTTTTTAAAAGCAGAGTTCTAATGCAGTTTTCCATTTTTTACGTCGCTTTCGGCAAAAAAAAAAAAAAAAAAAAATAGCCTGTTTGTGTTCATATTTTAATAAAGCTTAAAAGCACTGGACTTAGTTGTTCGGTTAAATTGATAAGTTTTTTTCGGTAGAGCGTTCGGCTATAAACTATCTGAATTTCGGGCAAGTTTGGGCTGTCCGATATAATATCAAATTTATATTAGTATTACGCATTACATGTACTCATAACATACAAACGTAATAAAATAAATGCAGTGGGAATGCTACTTGATGTTTCGACTCCTTTATGCAGGCTACAGTTTTCATTCGGATAAGTTGATTGTTAATCGAAGAGTGTTCTTCCTTTTTTTTAAGCTTTGACTACATCCAGATCACTCAGCATAATGAAAGCATAAACAAGTATTAGATTTACCTAAAGGAAATCCTTTTTGTGCAGAAAATCATTTTCATTGTATGCTGAAATGTAGATGTTTCTAATAGCAGTGTTCGATCTTTTGTACAAATGAAAAAATACTACGCCAAATTAAAACTACGAGTTTCACCCAGTAAACCTTTAATTCTTTATTCGCGCGAATACGATATAAAGCATTAAAATTATTATCAACTTCATTAGAAAGAAATCATTTTCTACTCCTCTGCTTTCTGCTGAAAAAAAAAAAAAATACATTTTGTGTATGTTCGAAAAATTACACTTCAAAAACGGACCCAGTTCAACTGGTTATGGTTTTGAATTTTAAGTGTTCGATTAAAAGAGAAACATGTGCGGGCACTGAAGCCGTAACTGTTAAAGCAACCTTCTATGTGAAATAGTTCAATATTCAAAGATAAAAACACTTATTTTCAATCTAATTTATTATTTCTCTAGAATGTATGTTTCGATCGCCACGTGAGATCTTCGTCATTCTTTAATCAAAATCCATGCTTTACGAATAATTTTAAATCGTATCATGATGGTTAATGACAAAACATAGAAGCATGATCTTTTTTTTTCGGCAAAATGCTTTTTTGCTGTTTTTTACTACGCATTCCTTCGATGAATAGCTTTCGAAAAGGAAGACGCAATTGCTAGGTTTGTTGGGGTGTCGGGCTGATAATTACACTGTAAAAACGATTCAGGAACCTTCTTGGGAAATAATGGGCAGCTGATGTGCCCAATTTCTGCCAGTAACATATCTTGCAAAATCCAGGAACGTTTTTCGCTGAAATTCAGTAACCTTCCTGACATTATCCTGGAAGCCTCCTGAAAAATTCAGAAATATTCCCGTTAAAAGCCAGTCTTTTCTCTGGAAAATTCGAGTAAACTTAGAAAGGTATAATATAACCGCGCGGCATCTTTCTGATTTATCAAGGAAGTTTCAAGAGTAATATTGCAAACATGGCGAATACTAAGCCAGAATTGCTGGTAAGTAGCGATAATTTTACTTGCCTGCAATTCTTGCAAAGCAACGTGGTCCAAACTTATTTGTTCCCTTTGGGAGCTTAATTAGCACGGACGGGCCGTAACTGAAGTGAAGCCGATACACTTTATAAATACGATCAGTTAATCTTTAAACTGGGAGCTAAAAATATTTTAAACAACAGTGAAAAGTCTGCATTCGTGCGACTTGTAGCAATTCAGGAAACGTTTTGACAATGATACTTGATTTTTCCAGGAAGTGAATAAAAACCATTAAATTACCGAAACGTAACACGGAAATACCCAGTAACGTTTCGGAATTTTTTTTACAGTGCAGAATGGCGCCAATTCGAATCCGTGCCAATAAATATCTCTTTAATGTTTCTTTTTTCCCCGTCAGATGCTCACATGGGCAGGACTGTTTCTCACAACCTGTGTTTTCACATGCACAATTATTGCTTTTTCACGAATCACTACTCAGCCACACTTTTAATGATATTTATGTTTGCATTTAAAATACTTACAACCAAAAGGTGAGCGATGATCAAATTATCACAACGTTGTATTTAACGAGGTTTTGTTAATGATGTCTTTAAATTACATACCTTCTCTTCAGCGCTCACTTTTTTTCGGTTGTTCTTCATAATGTTCTATCCTTTGAAATTTTTAAAGAGCAAAATGTCTTATGAAAAGATTCGAAACACAGTGCGGAGTTCCGCACGGGTCGGCTAGTATTATGTTTAATTTATTTCAATTTTTTACAAATATATAACCTTGTGTAGGATAACTATGCAGATTTCTTCTCATTGGGTCAAAATGAGCCCCGCCGTATTTCTAGGTAAACGAAGACCGCCGTAATTCTAGTGTTAAATATTATCTGTGAAGCGTTTGGTTGCATCAGAAAATTCAGAGCAATAAACAATATTTCTGCCTGTAAACAATTCTCTATATTGAGAAAGAATATTTAGTTCGAAGTGCTTACCCTCCCCCAAAAGTCGTAATCGCTTACTATGAGGCAATAAAGACCAAAATCTTTAAACTACGGGCTGTTGTATGCTATCGCAATTCACATTAAATCTGTTGCGTAAATAAAGCTTTTACTTCCACCCACATAAAGACAACTACAGTCTTAAGACCCTCAACCAACAAAGCATTGAACCAGTCAGCTTTCCTATTAATTGAACTTCCCTTGAAACCTCTTAATTAGGCCAACATTACGGATTAAGGACTTAACTGTTTCTCAAGTTAAAAAGTGTTTATATGACTTCCCAGAAAAGTATTGACTACAAGATTGACTCTCTCCAAATAGACAAAATTAATGTCCCAGGGCTGTATCTCATTACTTTGTTATTGTTTTTAAAATAAATTTAACAGGCATGCATAATATGTTTAGAAGTTATGTTGGTAGTTTTTTTGAAGTGGAGATTTTTATAAATTAATTAATACTGTAATTCTAATCAATCCTTCGTCGCTCCCTCACGATGTTGCCATACAAGATTTCAACTCTTAAAAATATTTTTTGCAATATTGATTTATGGATATACAGTTATTTTTTAATAATTTGATTTTGTGTGAAAATAGGTACTATAATATGCAATTATTATAATTTATGTAGAAAAAATGCTGACTGTAATATCATTATTAAATGTTGTCCCCACCTTTTTACGTCACTTCATCACTGATCAAGAAATCTGCTATGTATTAACTCATTAAGGTGTTTCCAATGTCCATTCGACCAACCTTGGAGTCATTTTTAAAAATTTTAGGTAAAGGTTGTGATATAGACATTACTCCCTCACTTATGTAAAAAGAAAAAAAAGAAAAAAAAGAAATAATTCGTGCAAAAACTAAAATTGATGGATCGAATCGAGACCATTAGTATTCCTAATATATATATGACCTCACATTGCCTCATTAAAAAAATTTAACAAAGTTGATGAAAAAAAAAACCTAATTCTTATTTCGCCTATTTGGGGCTAATAGCCACCATATCATTTTACAGTTGGCAGATAGTGGGGATCCTTTGCAACATAAATTCAAAATTTACTTAATATATTACTAAAAATTATTTTTACTTACTTGAAATAACAACAGAAGAGCAAAATAATAGGAGAAAGTATCAAAAGAACCTCGAGGACGTAGAGCCAAAATTCTGCCCCCATTATCTCAGCAAGTACGTCAGTAAACATAAGTCTGCCAATAAATGAGAAAGAAAAAATCAATTTTGTGCTGATAAAGTATTAAAAACCAACAACATAGAAAAATATATAATGTACTAAACAGACCTCGTGTAAAAATATTGGAAGTAATTAACATTAAAGCGATTCCAAGTTCATTTTATCAAACTTTAAATCATCATATTTCGACTCCATCAATATAAATTTTAAACATTCATACTTCAAATTAAGGATTTTTTCTTTTAATGTGAAAGTGGACATCAATGAAATTTACAAATTATACAAATGCTTCACGTGAAAAATTTCCACCAAAAGGAAATTTTAAGTTTGAAAATGTAAAAAAAAAAAGAAAAAAAATTAAATAAAATGTCTCTGAAGTATTTTGCAGAGAAACGTTGTTTAAATTCGGTAACCGAAAAAAGGATTTCTTTTTTTTTTACCAAACCAAGAAGAAACAATATGAAACTTTGAACATTTAATTTAAAAATAGTTTTAGGATTTCATTTTTTCAGTCCAACTATATATATCTATGCTAATATTATAAAAAGAGAGAGCAACTTTTGTATGTTTATATGATCCGGGTAATCTTTGGAAAAATTGCAACTATTTGAAAATTTCTTTCACTATATGAAAGATGCATAGTGACATAGGCTATAAATTCTGCATTTTTGTATTTATACTATTTTTTTAAACTTATAGTTTGTCCTCGCTGCCAGTTTATATTTTGCACTGTGTTCTTCTTACATACGTAAAAATAACACCGATTGTTCTCCATATGTAATGATGGTCGGTTGACATTTCTCTGCGAAATGAATGCTGAGGGATAGACTACTACTTGCCCCGGTTTTCTTTATACTAGCTGCATTTCCCGGCGTTGCATGGTCTACCTCGAAATTGAAAATTGTGTCAAGTAACGCATATTCAACAATCAGGTTTAAATATTGCAAAAAAATGGAGTAGTATCAAAAAAAAATCCCCTTCAACGTGTAAAAAATAATAATTTATTGACTTAAAATTTAAATTTAAACATATTTGATTTTTTTTTACTCCTAAAATTCAGTCACTGTTATAATAAGGCGGAAACATTCCGTTTCTCGGATTTTTTTTTCTTTTTGAAAACCGCCTAAGAGGGAGGGTTTCCCCCCCCCCCTGTTGCGGCAAAAAAAAACTACATACTTGAATTCCTCAGCTTCAAAGGACTTATGTACTAAGTTTGGTAAAATCCGACGTAATCTGGAATTGAAACCTTCTGTGGGGTATTTTAACCAACATAGAGAGGCGAAATTCCTCTCTGTGATATTTTCTGAGCATTAGAGAATTTCTGTGCCAAATTTAGCGAAGATTCGAAGAAAACTGGATTTATATTAAAAAAATATATATAGTATGGGAAGTTTGCCCTCATAGTGCGATGAAAACTCCCTCTGAATTCCTAAGCATCAAAGTCATTGTTATTAATTGGCGGAAACATTCTGTTTTACAGATTTTATGGTAAAACACCAGATGAGGGTGTTGCCCCCATTGAGGCGTTCTTTATCATGTTTGGCAAAAATAAACTGAATTTGCATAAAGAACCCCCCCCCCCCCTTTATAGAGGCGAAGTTCCAATATGGCAATACCCGTGCATTCAACAAACTCTTCCAAATTTGACGAAGATTAGAGGAAAACTGGATTTATATTTAAAAAAAACATATGGAGAGTTTGCCCTCCATAGTGGGGATGAAAACTCCCCTCTGAATTCCTGAGCATCAAAGTCATTGTTAGGCGAAACATTTCGTTTCATAAATTTTCTCGTGACAACCACCTAAGACCTGGTTACAACCACCTTCTGAGCTTCGAAGGACTTCAGTATACGAATTTCGGCAAAAATTTACATAAACTGGATTTGGAAAAGGAAAACCCCATGTGGTATGTTTTTTACTCCCTAACCCATAGGGAGGCGAAATTCCTACTATGACAATTTCCGAGCATCAAAGAACCTCCTTGCCAAATTCGGCAAAGATTCGACTGAAACCGGATTTAAAGTATAAGCAAAGCCAATATGAGGGGTTTGCCCCCTCCCCCCATGACGGGATGAAAAGTACCCTCCGTGTATTTCTGCGAGTCGAAGTCATTCTGAATTAGGCGGAAGCATTCCGTTACATGGATTTTCTGATGACAACCCTCTAAGGGGGGACCGGTGGGTCCCCCCCCCCCCCCCAATCCTCATTGAGACGAAAAAACTCGACGCGAATTCCTGAGCATCAGAGGACTTCTGTGCCAAGTTTGCTAAGATTCCGACTTGAACTGTATTTGCAAAAGGAAAACCCCGTATTAATGTTCTCACCCAATGGGTCCCCCATGGTGAGGCGAAATTCCCCCTGTGACAGTATCCGAGCATCAAAGAACCTTTGTGACAAATTCGGCGAAGATTTGATGGAAACTGGATTTAAAGAAAAACCCCTACGAATGTTTTTTGTCCTCATAGAGGGATAAAAACACATTAAGTGAGTTCCCAAGCATTAAATTGATTTATTATCATAGGTGGAAACATTCAGTTTCACCGATTTTCTAGTGACAGCCTCCTAAGGGAGAATGGTTGTTCCCTCCACCCCCAGCCGTTGAGGTGAAAAAAAAAAAAAACCCTACTTGAATTTCTGAGCTGCGAAGAACTTATATACCAAGTTTGCAAAATTTCTAAATTGAGGATATGCATAAGCAAAAACCCCTTTTATGTGTTTTCAACGATTCCCCCCCCCCCGTCCCCTATGGAAGGCGAATTTTTCCTTATGACAATGTCTGAGCATAAAAGAACCTCTCTGCCAAATTTGGAGCTGATTTGACGAAAACTAGGTTAATTAAAGAGAAAAAAAACATTAGGGATTTGCTCCCCCCCCCCCCCTTTGCTCGATAGAAACTGCTCTCTCCTAACTCCTGAGCATCAAAATCATTGTTATTAATAGGTGACTGTACAAAATTCTGCAGAAATCCGAAGTAAACTAGGTTTGCATGCAGGAAACCCCCGTGGGGTGTCCCCCCCCCCCCCTCTCGAAACAAAAAATTTCCCCTGTGACAGTTTCTGACCATCCATGAACCTCTGTGTCATATTTGGCGAAGCTTCGACAAAACTGAATTTATATAAATAAAAAGGCCTAGGATACACCTAGGCTCATCCATGAACCTCTGTGTCATATTTGGCGAAGCTTCGACAAAACTGAATTTATATAAATAAAAAAGCCTGGGATACACCTATTGGGAGTATGCCACCCCTCATAGCGAAATGAAAATTATCCTTTAAATTCCTGATCACCCTGGAAAAAATCCAACGCAAACTTTATTTGTGCAAAGAGCATACGCACACAAATAAATTTCTATTTGTACATGCAGTTTATAGATAAATTACTTGTACTTGATCATTTTAAAATATACTTTAAGCTCATGGAACATATATGGCCCATAGGTGATCAAATGGTTAAGAGGGCGTCCATAAATGATGTCAAACTCTTTTTTTAAATTTTTGATATCATCCTCTTTTGTCAAAAAAGGTCACACTTCACCTTATCCTCCCTTTGTCATATGCCACGCTATTTTTATACATATATTTAAAACAAAAACCTGATGTCACAATTTTTTATTCCCTCTCTCCCCGCTGTCACAAACGGTCACAATTTCATGATCCCTCCTTTCTCCTGCAATACGTGACATTATTTGTGGACAGCCCCTAAGAAATTATTCATTGCATTAGTTTCAGACGGGGAAGAACTTTACCCAGAAATTCCGCTGCCAGAGCATACTGTGTGCAAAGGAAAAAAACAATATTAATTGTAATACGTTCGAGAACTCGGATATAAAGAGGAAATCACACATACTTGGTCAGTTCAAAGCTGTGTGTGTGTGGGGGGGGGGGGGGGTGAGTAACTCGATTTTAACGAGGAATGCCCCGTGATAGCAAATCAATATTTTTGCGGTAAAAAATTCGTTAAATTTTCTTTTAATTTCATCCCTTCTGCCCATCTAATATTTTCTTAGATTTTATTTTTTTTTTTTTTCAAAATTCTGAGGTCACTGGTGAGTTACAAATGCTGCGAAAAAGCACTGACGGTATTTTTCATATACATTTTGGGAAGTTACTCCCCCACCCCCCCCCCTCATGCGTGCTGCAGATCAAATTATAGCTGAAGTCGCTAAACAAAATTATGAAAAATAAGAGAGTCAAATTAACGAACTTCCATATATCAATTAGATTTTTGGGTATAGAAATTATACATAACAGAAAAATGTATATTTTATATTTTCTGATATTATAGCGAACTTTTTTGTTGGAACATGCAGTTTAAACGAGCAAATATCATAGTTCCTTCACGTCCATGATAAACGAGTGTATTGCGCAGGCGCGACAAATTTTTTGATCACGACTTGCCTTTGAAACGCAAGTAAATATAATTCTAATTCCGTAATTCATTTATTTTCCTTAAAATTTTAACTTTAAAAAAAGTTCCTAAACAACGACAACTATTATCTTTTACTTTTCTGCAACATATATCTTCTCAATCAAGTGCAAAAGTTTTCTAAGTAATAGAAGGAATTAATTTAAAAAAAAAAGGTTTTAATTTTTACAAGCTAAAAAGTTCAAAAAAACATATTACAAACAAGTATTCAACTATTATTAAATATTTAAAATTATCAATTAAAAAGTAATTTTCAAGTTGTATGCTTTGAATAGGCTTGTTATCATATTTCGAACTAGAGCACATTTTTGACAAAGTAAATTTTTCTTTTCTCTCGAATAGAATACTCTCATGAAAGAATGCATGAACAGTATTCCAACACATAAATGAATTTGATTAACAAAGCTTTATAGTACAGCTGACGTATGTCACTGAGAAAAGAAAAGGTACATGTAACCTGTAAGCTCAACGAACATAAGTACTAAATAATAAAAAACATTTATCAACTTTTAGAAGTTAAGTAATTCAATGTTTTGAATTTAAAATAGTTTATAAGTTTTTGCAAATTCATAAAAGCTACTGTTAAATCAATAAATGTTAAGAAATTCAATAATTGATTTGCTGTGAATTCTTACCTCCTATCTAGATCAAAGCAATGCTCCGTTTAAAGTCGAGCCACGTATTGTCATATGATGTTCCTTTCTCAGAAGTTAAAATTGACGTCACACGGTGACTGCGAAATCGAAGAATTGAAATTAAATTAGTCATGAAACTTAATTCGCTTTTTGCTCAATGTAAAACTGAACAATGGGAACCGAAGAACAGGTACAGCTAGCTGCATTTGCGGAAACATTTTTTGTTTATTGAAGAATGCTTGCAAAATATTTTTAATGATATCTGAAGCAATATGAGTAAGTGTTGAAGTGATTGTTCAGCAGACAATTGCTCATCTATAGAGTGTTAGGTAAGAAATTGAAGATTTTTATTTTATTCTTACTTTCTTAGGTGAAATTCACTTTACTTTCATGATAGTAGAAGGACGGGATTATTCTTACGCTACTCCGGGATAGGGGAATTAGAGTTACCACGGGTAAAAGTTTATCAAATAATTTGTATTAAAAAATGAAATTTTAATGAAATGTGAAATATTATTTAGAATTCTATAACACTTGACTTTTGTATGACTACATTTACTTAAGTCTAATTTTCTGTTCAGATTATACCAAGAAGCATTTTTTAATCTGATTACTAAGCTTGGTTTTTTTAACATTTGTTTCCAAGGATGCATATATTGACTAAGATCGTGCTAATTCTCTTAGTTGCGTAACGTTTTTTTTTTTCATCTAAAAATACTGTTCGCTTTTTATTAGTTTTTCAAATCTAATGTAAATATTTAAATTAGTTTCAGTGAGGTACACAAAATGTTGCTACATAAGTTTTATCCATGATTGGAAAAAATAATCTAAAAGGAGATAAATGCTATTTTCTTTGCATTGAGTTGCTGTTTCGTATTAGATCGCAGTTTTATTAACACGTACTCATTCCTTAGCATTTCTTCAATCATATAGCCGTATATTTTTGCCATTAAGATACTTAAGTTCCTTTCAAGCTGATGTGCTCACAGCTAAAGCCCTCAATCCGTCCCCAAAGTAGCGACACGCTCAAACGTCCACCATTTTGTGTCACTCCACAACTATCTTCCTGTCTCAACAGTGATGTGCCGGATCGTTATAAAAGTAGATCCGCCGATACGGATCCGGATCATTTGTGTCAAGATCCACGGATACAGATCATTAGTGTCAAGATCCACGGATACGGATCCAAATCATTAGTGTCAAGATCCGCGGATACGGATCTCAAAATTTTTATACCCAATTCAACTATTCAAGTGCAAATTTGTTACGGTAGGTATTGCCTTTGGAATAATAACAGTTTCTGCAATAAATGTCATCTCGGCGAAAATATAATAAAAACTATGATTTACTCTTTGAAGAAATCTACGTTAAAATTGAAGGAGAGATGGAAGGAACGGGTCTGCGCTGCATTAATGCTTAAACGGGTCATTCTCCAGAAAACGTAATTTTTGAATGCAAATATTTTTCAATTTCGAAACACATTTTTTTTTTATTCTTACAAGAAAGTGTTACCTACTTGAAGTAATCACAAACAATAGCCCAGTAAAAGTTCCAATTATTTTACTCATAAATAAAAAAAAATTAAAAAATGCATTGTTCACGGAAATAATTAAAAAAAAACTTTTAATATTTAAAAAGTGTACCCAATTTAGTATCAAAGTATTAATTTTGTTAATTTTGCAAACAATCAGTTATTTTAATTATTAGTGGGAATTTAATATTAAGCTCTCTTAATTAAAGTACGGCTCAGTTAGTAGTTTCAAATGTATGTTAAAAAACAGTATTTAGTAAATTTGAGGATATACTGGCAATTTATAATTTTGGTAGAATGCCTATTATTGATGTATTTTCCCTCCATCATTTATTTTCCCCTCAGAAATAATGACATTGATACGTTCTGGGCACGGAGGTGAGATTCACGGAGGTGAGGAATTTACCATTAATATAAGCCTAATAGGTACATTTTTAAAGGATTTTTTTTTCTTCGTTGCTACAATCGGCACATGTTAAGCATATGAAAACATGTTCACTTCTATTTTTACATTAATTTACATCCGTGAAATTCTAGCTCACGGAGGTGAGAAGTCAGAATAACCACGCTAAGATTTTAAAGCAAAATCTATCTTCTTGCTTTTCGACAAAAATAGCACAACTTCAACTAAGGCTAAAAATAAACAAGGGTAAAACCCTTGTATCATGGGAAATAAAATTTGTTGTCATTACTGCCACGTGTTAATGAGGAATGGCATTTTCTGTTTCGGTAACGGAGGTGAGAATTTATTGTGTGACATGATTCCTTGTCCTACTAAAACGAACTAAAACACAATATTAAAAAAAAATGTACTTAAACAATTAGTATTTGAGACACTTGTGAAAAGAATAATAAATAAATCAGTTTATATTTTTAATTAAACAAGTTATTAAGCAACATAAACAGTCACACCAGTTGTGTGACATGCCATGGAGGTGAGAATTCACATGTTGTGAACCAAAAATATACTAAAATAAAAATTATTATTAAAAAATTGTTGGCAGGTTTAAATAGATAGATTTTTGATGAAATTAAAAATCATTGTTAAATGAATTGTTCCTTAAAGTTTTTACTGTAAAAGCCGTGTGACAGAAAAGTTACACTTTTTGAAGAATGACCCAAAGAGAATGTGAAAATTTATTTCTAGCTTGCTCGGTAGATGTACAAGAGTGTAAAACTGCTACACTGGACTGGATGGAAACAATTTTTCGCATTTATTTTAGCATAAATGCAGCACTGACACATTCTACAAAATTTGCTCCGACTGACGGAATAACAGAGCAAAACAGTAAATAGAGGATTTAGTGTCACTTTTTTTTAAAGAATGCCGAGAAACATCAAAATGAAGAATAACAGAAACCCCAAATCAATAACAAAAACTAATGTTGAACTGAAAATTTAAAGAAAAAAAAATGTATCCCAGAGGGCCGATCTCATATTAAGATGAATTTCGTGGGCCAGCACACACATTGTGAACAAATATGAACTGACAGCGGATAAAAATTTCAAATCATTGAGCTTTTTCTCCTTTTCTTCGACTATGAAATCACAACCAATCACGAGTATAAAGTCTTAGAATTGCATTTAAAATTTACTCAACAAGACTATAGCTCCTACTGTTGTCCTACTGTTGGGATTTTTTTGAAACTTGGAAGTTCCAAAAAAATATCAAATGCAGAAAACTTCGTTCTTTCAATTTGGGGCCAATATTTTTTTTTATTGTCGGGTAAGTTTTCACTACCATAATTCTGAAAAACGTTAAGTCGGTTCTTATTAATATCTCCGGTAATTTAAGTTCTACAAAAACAAGACCAAGCTAAGAAAACTTTCGAACGGAAAAAGAACTATCAAAATCGGTTCATCTGCTTAGTAACTACGATGGCACAAATAGACACAGATACACTTTTAAAACTTACTACCCGTTCCTTTTTGCGACGGGGGGGGGGGGAGGTACAAATTGGCTTCTAAAAAGGTATCTCATAATTTAAATAAGAAATAAAACCTAATTTAAACGGAATTTAAGAGTCTTATATTCAAATATTTAAGAATTTTTAGAATAGAAAAGATCCGTTTAAGATCTGTCAAAAAAGTAACGGATACGTATACAGATCTTTATTTTCGCTCGGATATCCGTGGATATCCGGAACATCACTAATCTCAACAAAAGAAAAATACAGTGTTTCGCTTCTTGAAACATATCTTTTTATCAACGAATGCTCACGGATTTTTTATCGTAATTTATGCAATTGACAATATACATACAAAAATGTTGGTTTTTACCTCGGTTAAATATTTTTTAATAAAAAACCGCATATTAGTAAAATGGCAATTTGAAGGAATTTACGATCATTTTTAAGAGTGATTTTTTTTCCATAAGGACTTTCTGGAGTTATCATTTGAAAGTTGGTGTAGTAGAACAGTAGTGAGCTAGGTGAAATATGTCATAAATTGTTTGTAACTTAGGCAACAGTTTGAACTTATTCATGTAAAACAGTATCATTTATTTTACTAATGTATGTAGTATTCTCTTGGAATATTATTCACTTCTTAAAAATCAGACACTGGGATAAATTATATATATATATATATATATATATATATATATATTCAGTGGTGTCGCTACGGGGGGGGGGGGAGGGAGGACAAGTGTCACCTCAAATTGTGATTAATTAATGACTAAATTGTGATTAGTTGTGATAAAAGTTATGACTTATTATTATTAATCGTTGTGTTTTTTAATCGGCTTGGGTGGTTTCATTGTTCATACTTAATTGGATCGAAGGTCCTTTTTTTTGAAACGTTTACTTTATTTCTTAATACTTATTTTTTTATAAGAGTTAAAAAATGTATATATATTTAAAAATATTTTTTTCCAATATGATAAAGTTTATTTCTGAAGAAAATGCGTGTTTTTTTGCAAAACGGATGATATCCACTGTTTTACATAAAAGGGAATATATCCAAAATAAAATTGGCAATTTAGGTCTGGTAAAATGGAGGAAAAATTCCTAGACTTACGCCAATACAGTCGAGTTCCGACTTACGCGAGGGATGCGTTTAAAAACTCCTCGCGTAAGTCGAAATTTCGCGTTGTGGAAAAATATGTGTAAACAATTTAAGCATACCAAACTCTTACAGACTTTTATAAACACCTCTCAATATGCTTTAAAACATTCCTCAACTATACACTACAGGTTTTTTACATAAAGAACTAAACTTTTACTGAGTTTAAAAAATAAATACTGTTTTATTCAACATGAAATACTTTAAGATGCACAAAATGAATGATCAACGGGAGAGAATGACATAAAAATAAAACAAACACCGTACGCACAGTATGTATAGTAATAGTAAAATGCTACACTATAGTAGTACTGTACGGTAGATAAAGTAATAATATTTATGAGTTAAATAATGAAGATAATGGTGATTTATGATTTATGATCATATCGTTATTCTTATGTTATACATTTCTAAATACGGTAGCCTCGCCTTTCTTTTTTATAACGTTCCAAGTTGTGGCAACAGATCCTCTTCCTGATCTCTTAAATCCGTAATACAAGAGCAGCTTCCATTCTCATATTTACTTTGCTGGACTGCTCTGCAAGCTTAAATATTAAAAATAAGTTCTGAACCTTTACAAATATCTTTTAGTTTTGACTTTTAATTGTACGCATGGAAGATTCAATCATAGTTATTATCGCAGACCGTCGACGTTTTGTAATTAAAGCATCTCGAGAATCCTAGCTTTTTTTTTCCTAAATCAAACTTTCATTTTCTTCCTATTTTTACAAAGTTTAAATGAAGATACCACCAAGATACCAGTACATTTCATCAACTTCAATATTTAGAATGAAAAAAATATATAAGTTAAGGATGATGAATGGTTATTTGGTGCACTAACAACTCGATGCGTAGATTAGTTTGATGTGGGAACTTTCGCTCTCAGTGATGCTTAAAGGGATGTAATAACATTCACGAAATCAATATTTAGTCGTCAATAACGAAGCTGATACTTCCTTCTTCGTGTTGTGAACGAAGAATTCGCGTTAACTCTAAAATTCGTAACGCGTGAAGAATTCGCTTTATAGCCATTTCGCATAAGTCGAATCGCGTTGTAGCGGGAGTCGACTGTAGTCACTTGTTATTCTACCACAACATTGAGAAATTCAAAATTCTAACGGTTAGTGTTTGAGCGTAAAACGTTTTTTCGTTTAGCAAAAGAAGTATGAAACTGGATGTAATCCGTGTTGAAAGTGAACTCCTCAAATATTGAAACATCATTATTAAAGCTTATTATTCATTTAATATTTATTAATATAATCAAGGGAGTCAATAATTAACTTTGCCTATATACCTAAGTAACCCTAGCGACCTAACCGCTAACACAACTTGAGCTGAAATGTTCGAGATTATAATGATTTGAAACAGCACTGTGATCAAGGTACGGTTACAGTGAACGACTATCAAAATTTTCAAAAGACTACACCCAATGTTTTGACGTAAACTGATCAGCGTATTGAAAAACCACAAATGGGAGTGCAACGATTGGCGTGTGACGAAATTACTCGTTGGCAAATTCGACATCGAGTCAAGAAACTCTTTTTACTTTGTAATTTCAAAGCTTTTTCCTCAACCAATGATTTTTCACGTGTTGCTTTGTGATTGGATTTACTTCTACTGCTGTTTGATCCCGTGAGTTATATAAAATATATCGAAAATCCTCCTCTCTTTTATTGTCACGAGGTCTAAAAATTCTCATCTATGCAAATGCTTTTAGCCTTCAATTTTCGTCACACGCCACTCGTTCAAACACCACTCAAGGATTTTCAATGCGCAGAAGAATTTGCACATTGTGCATAAAAGTGGGTCCTGCAATTCAAAATTTTATTACTATAACCGTAACCATAAATACAGTGGTGTTTAAAACCATCACAGTATCGAGTACATACACTCATGTTTGTGAAAATTGCAACAACATGAAGGACTCATTGGAAAGAAATATAATTTATTGCACATATTACTCATAATGCTGCAAATAAACGATCAAAATTACAGATGAATGAAGTTAAAATAACTGGCGTAAACTAATATCGAATGTAGCTACCCAACTCAGCTATGCAAGCCTGTACACGTTTAGGAATCGAATCATAGAGGTGCTGAATGTCACAATTGGGAATAGCATCCCATATGGCTTCAATCTGAAGCAAAAGCTCATCCGTACCAACTGCCGGACGAGACATATGGGCGAGTCTCCGACCAACGCAATCCGAAACATGCTTGACAGGAGTCATATCCGGAGAATGGGCAGGCCAAAGAAATAGTGTAACCTGTCGCGCACCGAATAACATTTGCATGTTACGTGCGACATATGGACATGTATTGTCCTTTGGATTTGAAAAAACTGTCTGATCAACAACAATAAACTCCGGATTATCCACGGGGCGGTTTATCCACTAGTCAATCAACAATCAAGAACATGTATTTTCGCAGTAAAAAGCCAATGGCTGACAAAAGGCTGTTTTTTTTTCTTTTGTGGAAACATTGCACATTTATATTCAGATTGTATTTGCTTTATTTATTAATTTATTTTAGTGCTTTCATCATCGTGCTTGTTTTTTATTGATGTTAAGCTTAGATCAGGAATTAAAGTTGAGGGAGCGAGTCCGATCATTGGCTTAGCAAAAGCTGATCCAAAGACCCCAAATCACGTGAATCAACGACGAATGGTTTGCACTTTTTGCGTGAAACAAAGGAAGGAAACCTGTTTTTTTCCAATGCTTTGCTTTAAAATCTATCACGTGACCTTGGAGTCTTGGTTTCATGAATAAAAATCTTCACTGCCTCCATTTTATCTCTTCTCAATGATATTAAGTTCTGTTGTGTAAAAATACAAAACATTTTTACTCTACTGTTTAATATTTTTAGTTTGAAGAAAGTATTATGTATCAATTCAGTTAAGTTTTTGAGGAAGGACAGTTTTCACCTTATTTGTGTCTCATTTTAGCCTCTTTGCAATTATCCACGATATTTATTATCCGCGGCACTTGTGCCACCCAATTCCACGGATAATCAGGAGTTTACTGTACTGGCATTCGTTAGCATTTTAGATTACCAGTTGTTGTCCATCCCGTATTCCCAGCCTAAATGGTTCGTTATTAAATGCATTTTTTTTCCTTCGAACACACTTTGATGATCTGTTTATCTCAGAAAAATGAATCTGTAGAATTAAATTTAATATCGAACATTGGCCACTTAACATTTCATTTCATGACAATTCTCACTAGAAAGAACAGTGACTTTCTTAAAATTGTCAAGATGTCTTTTTAAATATACCGTCCTAACCTCCAACAAAAAATTAGTTATTACTATTGATTATAACTACTTGTTTTTTCTTGTTTTATACATATTAGAACTCGAGTGGTCAACTACTGGCTGATTGTCAACCACTAACGAATAACCCTACGTAGTTTTCTGAGTTCTTACTATTTCGACAGAAATAGTATGTTTTATTAGGGATAGTATTGTTTTATAAAGACCTTGAAAGTACTAAGCAGAATACGACATTTTTTGTATAATTAGTCATGTTTTACGTTTTTTCTGGGGTAAAAGGTATTATCTGATCAGTATTATATTTCAATCTTCTTAACTTTTATCACGAGGGTGCTTAGGCCCATGGATGTTTTATTAAAATAAAAAGCCTCTATATTTCCAAAGTCTTTATTTCCTGGAGCTATCGGGAGCAAAAAAAGTATTTGATCGCTCGAATTATTGTAGAATTTTCTTTGTAATATGAATGCAGATCTTTCAACCTCTTTGCAGAAAGCAGGTTGCGGAACTTTAGTTGTGTATCTTGATTGATGTATTGCTAGTCCATAAAAGGAGAATCTTTTAATTATTTAGATTTTAAAAAATGGGAGGAGCAAAAATGCAGCTATTCACAAAAAGCGTTGACTGGTATGCAATTATTTAATTAATTTTTTTTTTCGACTATCTCGCAAGATTTGCTGAAAGTGAAGTTTTATTCTACGATTAAGGAAGAATACGAGAAGAGCGTATGTGCCACATTTCGTCGCACAAACAACTACGCCGATTTCATCACAAATGTTTGGCGGACAGAACTTCAAAACCTTCGCATAAAAAGGTTTACTTCAAAAATATGCTTTAATTATAAATGAAAATTTGTTAAAATTTTGCTGCATGCTTTTAACTAGTAATGTATTCAATAACATATTTAAAAGTGAATTATCTCAAAAAAAATAATAACTTTGTGATTTATTAACTCCGAGTGTTTTTTGGAAAAAAAATTGTTGTGGATCTGAACTGTGCTATTAGCATTTAAACTTGGATGTACAAACTACTACTAAAGTAAAATATGATTACTGCATGCACGTGTTTCGAGGTTACAAGGATCCCCTTTTTTAATTAAATATAAGTGCACTTATAGATAGTCTTTTAACCCACAAGCTCCCTTATTTTGCAAAAAAAGGGAATATCCTAGTAACCCTGAAACAACCCTATACAGTAATCTGCAATTTGTGTGCAATTCTACTTTGTTATTCCTTATTTTCACATTTCATGCACAGAGGTTCATCTGTACTACTACAGATTCATTTTTACTACAAAGGCTTTTATTATAAGTATTTTGTGTATATATTTATTTTATTATTATTTTAATTGGGGTATATATGTAAAAGCATTTTCACAATTAATTCTACAGTAACTCACATCTCCAATCGAGTATTTTGCAATTATGCTAACTTTTTCTAGCCTAAATCCCTTGTATATTATTTTTACATTTTTTTTCTTTGAAATTTTGCTAATTATTAGAGGAAAAGGTGTAAATAGGGGCACCCTCTTTTGTTTTTGATAACAACTTACTTTCAGTTCGAAAAATTCTAGATTTTTTTGTCTAGAATGAATGGCGCCATCAACAATCCTCGTCGCCGAACTTGAGTGCCTCTCATAGCCACTAGGAAGGGATGCCCATATTACACCTGTGCCCATTTTTGCACCTTTTCCTCTATTTTTAAACACCTTTTACTGCTTGTTTTTCTCCTTTTTCATTATATATTTAAATTCTGATTTTAAACTCTTGGACGGTCTTGCATCGAATAGGTCATGGGGTCACGACAGAACACAACTCATGAAAATTACACCTTTTTCACACTATTTTCAAGTGTTTCGCAGTCCGTTGTAGCATTTTCCCCCATTAGAAAGCTCTTTTTTTTTTCTTTGCAGCCAATGGTGACTTTCATCCGACTAAGATAGAAATGACAGACACAAAAAGTATCAATGGATAACGTATATATATTTATTAAAAATTGCCCTGGTGTTTAGGAAATGGCCCAAACCATTGGTAATGTCTGATCTTCTAAATTTGAAATATCCTATTTTTTTTTTTTTTTTTTTTTATTTTCAAGGAAACGAAGGTTGCATAGAATTAGTCTCATAAGGGATCAAGCTTTCCCCAAAACTTGTATCTCTGTCTTGAACAGTTGTTTGGTTTTTGTGTCTTTCGATCAGGATTTTCTTTAGGTCACTCTAAAAACGTAAGGAAGATGAAGCTTCAGAACTTTTTGAAGTGCTTAAAAAATTTACAAGAGTTTTATGACTTTTTATGCATGTAAAAAAGTCAGTAGCTATAAATTTGTATTCCTTTTTGTACAATAAAAATGCTATAGATATCAATCAGCTCGTTTTCAGCTAAGTGACTGACAGTCTCCCCATTACATATGAGTTACAACTACTGGACGATAATATAATTTTGTATAATGATCAAAATATATAACTTGAATTATTTATGTGAAGTTAAGTTCGTCTTATATGTATGAAGAGGTTTCAGGCATGCATGCAAATCTTTAAATTAGGTAAATACTGCTTACACTTTCTTGGATACTTGTGTTGTGTGACCCAAAAAATTCACATTTTTGCATTTTCTTTCACTTTATTTAAGCTTCAAAAATTAACATACATATATTCAATACAACTAATAGGCGTCAAAACAGCTAATAATAGGCGCCAATGCAGCTAGTAGGGCATTTAATCATTGAAGATTTCAGAACAATAAGAAAAACGTTTAGTCATTAAAGACTTGAGTAAAAAAAAAAAAAAAAAAAATCATACAGTCTTGAAAGGGGTCTGGGACACAAAAAAATTGTCATATTTTGCTTCTTTTTTTATCATAAAAAAAACTTTTTCTGCTTAAAATGACAGACTGGTTGAAGTTACTTCAATTGATTGGCAATTGAATGTGTTGGCCAATAGAATGACCACCTTCACTCATCTCATGTTTGGCAGATGATGAATTTAACAGATTAATAGAAGCATTGTCTTCTATGTCTACAGTCAAATTTTCTTCTTCTTCGATGCAAGGTATAATTTCCTCAATTGAATTAAAACTAACGTTTCTTCTTGGTTTCCTCTTTCTCTTCTCTTGAAGAATTGATATTTTATTTATTTCAGGTTCATCAACGTGAACCACGGCTGGTTCTTCAGTAACACTCCCTAAAGGTGGTTCTTCTGTTTGCAGAGTAGAAGAATCCAGCGACTCCATTGGAAGACTGCTACTTTGACTCATATTTTCTGTAAGACCGGGGAACTCATCAGCGTGTAAAGTAAATTCTTCGGAGTCATCAGGGTAGAAATTTACTTGTTGTGTGGGTGCATTGTAGGCAGCAGTGGGTTCCCTTCTATCTCGTCTTCGATCGCAGCATTTTCCACAAATCAAGCGTGTGCAAGCCCTTCCGCACATTCGGTACCTATAAAAAGACATGTGGATCAAATATGCGATAAAGATTTCTAAACGAGAGAAGCAAAAAAACATTTTCTAAAGTAGACAAATGTTTAAATGGTTGCTGAAAGATAAACTACACCCGAAAAAAAATTAAATTTTATTGAAATGTGCACACTGTACAAAAACAAACATTTAAAAAAACTTGCATCGTATCTTAGTTACTAAAAAATAACTGCATTTTATAGAGCATCATATCTATACTAATATTATAAAGCGAGAGGGCGGATTTTTGTATATTTATATGTTCTAGGTAATCTCCGGAACCATTGCAACTATTTGAAAAACTCTTTCACAACATGAAAAGTTAATTTTTACTTAGTGACATAGGTTATTAAATAACGTTTTAGTGTTATAAACGTAAAATCAAACATCGATTGTCACGCACCTGTAGTGACAGAAGGGTCAAAGGATCTTTTTGAACCGAATGTTAAGGAATGGATAACACCTGAAAGGAAAAAAAAATACCGTGTCGACATAAGAACTGCCTTAACCTTTGCATGTATTTGAGTCTGTAGAAGATAAGGTATATAGCATTCTATTAGCCTTAGACAGTGCGAACCATTTAGAGTTGCAGAATGTTTATGCATCAAAACGTATTTAAACAAATTATAACTCAGATTCGCTTCGAGCAAATTAGTATTTGATAGCCCAGTCAATGAAGGTAAAAAAATAGGCTTTGTCGCAACTGATTTAGGAAAAGCTGAATTTTGGCAGGATGTTAGTACATAAAGTACACACTAAAAAGCCACAAAGTCCCGATCCCACCCCTCTTGCTTTCCCTCCACTCTCTCCGGAACATTGCAATAGCAGTACTATGATTATACGCTTTTTGTGTCGCAACTAATTAAGAGAAAACTGACTTTTGGCAGGACGTTAGAAATAAAAGAAAAAAAAATACGAAAAAAAAAACACCAAGTCCCGACCCCTAACCCTCTTGCTGTCTTCCCCACCCTCTCCGAAACACTTAGACCATCAACAGCAGTACTATGATTATACGCTTCTTTTCGCAACTAATTAAGAGAAAGCTGAATTTTTTCACGATGTTAGTACATAAAGTGTACACTAAAACCTAGACAGTCCCGACCCCAACCCCACTTGCTTCTCACTCCCCACCCCCCTTCCGAAACATAGCACACTGATCAGTTCAGTACTATGATTATAAGCGTACAGCTTAAAAATTTATGATGTTACCTGGGTGTTCCTTTTTTTATTTCACTCCTAACAATATTGTAAACCCGTGGTGCCCAACCTACGGCCCAGGTGCCGTATCCGGCCCGCGAAGCTTGTTGCCCGTCGTTTTGTGAAATGTTACAACTCGAAGAGCACGATTAATGACAATGTTACAAATTGTTAGCCAAATATTTAGAAATCGGTTTCTGAAAACATTGTTGGAGACCGCTGTTATACACAAATTATGAAGCATATACTTTTTATGTAGATAGCTTAGTTTCACCATTTTACTAACTTAATCATATGCAGAAATCTCACAACAAAAACCACAAAGTAACTTCAATAAATTAATAGCTTTTTATCATTACGTCTTGGAAAGAAATGTTTGAACAAAATGTATAGATAATATGATAATAGTCATTTTCTTGAAATGGATCAACAATGCAATGACGATCACTTCAAGTTTTTGCTACCATAACGCAATTATTTGTTACAAATGTTTATAATTCGTGTCAGTGATAGTCTACAAAAGAATGTTAATGCTTGGCTAACTATTTAAGCTTTAAATAAATCAGGAATAGTATATTTGTATTGATTATTTTCTCGCAGCGGATATTTTTAACGTTTAATATATACTTTTGGTTTTTATTTTTAAGTCTTATATAAGGGGCCATCTTCTAATATTTCGTTGGTTTGATCCAAAATATTAATACAGTGCATTCCACTACAGTGTCCACACGTAGACGTGCAATCGAACCTAGCTTTACGACAGATACAGTTTGAAACACATAATGTTTTCAATTGCAAGATATTAATTGGAGAAGTTCATTTGAAGCAGAGTTAATCTTCATGAATTTAGGAGTCAGTCTGTTGCATGAAGTATAATGCCAACCCCACTCTTCTGGGGAAAGTTTAAAACCTAAGCAAGTTTGAATCTGGTGTTGACACTAAAAACTGTGGTGGAATCCTTAAAAAGATGTTGACAAGTGACGTCTGAAGTTAGTGGAAGTTTTGATAAATCAAAAGTGGACTTTAGGGACATTTTTCCGATTACTTGCTTTTCACAAACTTTTATTCAAACTTGGTTAAGTTTTAAACTTCCAGCAGAAGAATTGGTTTTGGAAATATATTTCAAGGAACAGACTGATTCCTAAGATCATTGCAATTACCTCTCTGCTCCAAGCGAAATTCTCCTACTAATATCTTGCAACTGTAAAACATTGTGTTACAAATTATAGCTGTCGTAAACGGAGTTCGATTGTACGTCCATGTGTGGACACTGTAGTGCAATACATTGTAACAACATTTCAGACCAAGTCAACAAACTGCTAGATGACCCCTTATAAAAGAAAAAATAGTAGTTATAATAATTTGATGCCTTTTTTTTTTTTGAATGCAACCTGTTTTTCAGAAACTAGTTGCTACATAGTCCTCGAGTTGTAACATTTCGCAAAACAACGGTTCACACTGATCAGTTTCATGGGCCGGATGTGACCAATCGGCCGTAGGTTGAGCACCACTGGTTTATAATATTGAAAGAAGTGAAATAAAAAAAAAGGAATACTCCGCTATCATCATTAGATTTTGAACTGTAAACGTATAATCATAATACTGCCATTGAAATGTTTCGGACGAGGGAGGGGAAGCAATTGGGGTAGGGACTTTCTGTTTTTTTAGTGTATACTTTGTATACTAACACCTTGAGAAAAAAAATCAGCTGTTCCCTGTTTAGTTGGGACACGAGAAACGTATAATCATAGTACTGCTCTTGCAATGTTTCGGAAGGGAGGGGGGAGAAAGAGGGTGGATCAGGGCTTTGTACTCTTTTAAAGAATACATTACGTACTAACATCCTGCCAAAATTCAGCTTTATCTTAATTAGTTGCGACAGGAAAAGTGTACAATCATAGTACTGTTCTTTCAGTGTTTCGGAGGCGGTGAGAGGAGGGGAAGAAAGAGTGGTGGGAGTCGGGACTTTGTACTTTTTTAAAGAATACATTATGTACTAATATCCTGCCAAAACTCAGCTTTCTCTTAAGTAGTTGCAACATGAAAAGCGTAAAATCTTAGTATTGCTCTGGCAATGTTTCGGAGGGGGTGGGGAGGGGAATCATGAGGGGTGGTGGGGGTCGGGACTTCGTGTATTTTTTTAGTGTATACTTTATGTACTAACAACCTGCAAAAATTTAGCTTTCCCTAAATTAGTTGCGACACGAAACCTTTATTGACTGGGCTATGAATTCAAATAGTGCTGATAGACGATATTATTCTGTGTTTGTAAAAGTTGTAATTTTACATGTGTGTCGGGCTATCCTTAAAGATTTTTTGTTAATCTATACTAATATTATTAATAGAGAGGGCTTATTTTGTATGTTTATATGTTCCGGGTAATCTTCGGAGCCACTGCACCTATTCAAAAAATCCTTTCCTTGTATGAAAGGCACATTCTTGCAGAGTGACATTTATACTAATATTATGAAGAAAGAGAGAGAGCGGATTTTGTATGTTTATATGTTCCGGGTAGTCTCCTAAACCACTGAAGCTATTCGATAAATTCCTTCACTATATGAAAGGTGCATTTTTTACTGAGTGACGTGGGCTATAAATTATGCATATGTCTTTATATTAATTTTTAAAACTAATAAGTTATCTTTTACTACCAGTACGTTCGTACTGTTTTGTTTTTTATATACGTAAAACTCAATTCTGATTGAGTTTTTATGTCTGGTAAAAAGTCCTCTTCGAGCTGTTTGCTGAGGAAGAGGACAGGAATAACGTTGTCAGCTTTTCAGAACTAGCAAACGATATATTTGAAAGTGAGGCCGTGTTTCTAAAAGTTGCAATTTTGCATACATTACTTCAAATATTATATGCATAGGTAAATAAAAAAAACATCTGCTAATGACCTCACTTAATTTGTGTTTAGATATGAAAGTTCTTAAGTCAAAGGGTAATTACACATAGTTTCCGTTCATTTACAGTTAAGATTTAAAACATTGAAGAACAAAAAACATTCAATACGAAAGAAATTACCAAAGAAGAGGAAAAAAGAAATGAAACTATTTGGAGAATTATTCTTCATGATGATCGTACCTAAGTATTTAAAACGATATAATAACTTACAAATATCCCATCCGAAACAAATTGCAAAAACAAGAAAGTGAAAAACAGCAAGTTTCCCAACGACAAGATGATATCCCGGTATTGTGAAAAGTTCATCTCTTAATAGAATAACCCTTATTCATCTTACTTGCTAATCGGATTTTTTTCATTTAAGATTTCTTTTAGAACATTTTCGTAGTTCAATACTTTTCCAAAGTCTTTTGACAGGTATTGGACAGGTATTGCAAATATTTTAAACAGCAAGAATAGAACTCGGACTTTTAGGGGACTAGAACCCTTCCTCAACTCAGAGTTGTTTGTAACAATTTTACTATAAACTCAACTCTTTGATAATTTTTCTAAATTGCAAACCTTTAAAAAATATCTCTGTGACGACAGATTGCAGGGAGAGTGTAAAACAGAAAGGAAAAAGAAACATAAAATTTTATTATTGTATGAAGCGAAAAGTCAGTAGGGGAGTTTTGTTTGCCAGCGCCGCAGAGAATCAACGAAAACCATTCTGTAAGAACAAGATTGATACATAATTCCAATCTACTGAATGAGTACGTTTCTAATCACGCAACCAAATTGGTACCCAATCAGCGACACACCTATGATACCAGTACGTAATGTATACTCAGACACATTGAAAATATCGCTCCAAGAAAGAAGCATGGGATTGAAGTGAAATTTAATGTACAGAATAATACAGATGAGAGATATACTTGATCCCAAAATCTAGACAGTTAAACAAATACAGGATAAGAAATGAGATAAATACGGTGCTACTTTAATAGTGCGTTGGATCCCCTTTTGCTTCAATACATGCCACAATACGGTTCGGCATTGAGCTAATTCAACGTCTGATGTTGTTCTGAGGCAGATGGACCCCTAAATTTTGAAAAGCCACTTCTAAATCTTGCACAGGGTAGCACGGCGACATCTGGCATTTCAGCTAATCCCATATCTGCTCTATAGGGGGCAAGTCGGGGGAGTGGGCTGGCCATGGAAGAGTCTCAAAAGGACGTAAGAAGTCTTGAGCAACTCTAGATATATGTGGGCGGGCATTATCGTGCTGGAAAATTGCTCCTGGGAGGCGATTTAGGAACGATCCTAGATGTGGTTGCAGAATGTCATTAACATAACGCTGGCCCGTTAAGGTTCCACGTACCGCAAATAGGGTGGACCGGCTATCATAGGCTATAGTCTCCCAGACCACTATGCCCGCTGTGCGGGTAGCTATTAAAGTACTTAGTAACAAAAATTTAAAGTAATATTTTAAAACATGTTTTGTTACAATAAACATAGTTCTCTCTTAATGTGCCGTAGTTTTTAAAGCAATTTTTTATGTTCTTATTTTTTATAAAAGTAAGTCATCTTTTTGCAGGGTTATGCTAATGACGTCTGAAAAAACCTGCTTCCAACATGTCCTTTGTAAAGGAAAAGATACAACTAGCAATGCTCAGTTAAGCTGCATATTTAAGGCAGAAAATTTTTTTTTTTTTTTTTTTTTCTGCCCTTAAGCAGAAAAGTTGGTTACAGGCGCTTTAGTTACGTGTGCAACGCTTCGAGAAAAAATAACAATAATAATAATGATAAACCCTCTGCTTCCAAGTTTGAGTCATTATACGTAAACCCAAATAAAAAATTTAAAAAAAACCTTAGTCTAAATTTTGAGATTTTGATTTGAAATTATGTTTTTCGCAATCACGAACTGCGATAGGACCCTACTCGTTGAGTTTATTGTTTCTACAAATGGCTTTTATGGCAACCATAATGTGAATTCAAGACGTCAAAATGTCGAGATGGCAAATCGAGGTGCATGGACGCCTGCATTATAAGGATAGAAAAATAAAATCAAAGGACGGACATCATTCCCGCTTCCTTGGTGGTGCCATCCATGTCCTCTAGTCCAGGGTCGTCCGCGAGCATGTCCCTTCCCCTGGGCGGTGGCGTCCATGTCCTCTGGTCCAGGGTCTTCCGTGAGCATGTCCCTTCCCCTGGGCGGTGGCGTCCATGTGCCTCCAAATGTAATCGTTTATAAACGTCCACCTCAACTTTAACAATCCTAACTAGGCGAAAACAGTATCCAGCGCACTACATCCAGCAGTCAGCCGCGGGTATTCATTTAAATTTTGACATCTTGAACTCAAATTACGGTTTTCAAAACTATGATTACAATAAAAGCCATTAGAAAAAACAAGAAACCGAAGAAGTAGGATGCTATTGTAACTGGTGATGGTAGTGGAGTCTTGATCGGGGCATCGGATTCGAGACCGGAGGGTCCCGGTTTCTGCCCTAGCCGGTCGAAGATCCCCTGTCCTCATTAATGGTGACTGGGGGACGTTAAATGCGGTCGCGCTCATAAAGTCCTCCAAGTGAAACGATACCTCTGGGGTGCTGGAACAGAGATTGCTTGGTTTTTGGTCTGGATCAAAGAATCAGTGTTGTCTTCAGGGTCCCGCCCAACTGGTTAAACCATAAATAGTGGTAGGTACGGGGGACCCTGGAGTGAAAAGTGCAACTCGTGATTCCCACCAAAACCTTATTTTGAATTTAACACCTTAAAATTCATACTTTTTTTTTTTTTTTGAGCAATCCTTAATTGCTTTATGTTTTTACCTGACCGTTGGATGACGTCCGTGTCCCTTGATTTTTATTTTTCTGCTTATAATACAGACGTTATTGTACATCGGAATCGAATTGTTTATAAACGACCTTCTCGACTTGACATAATCTTTAATCGATTTCATATGAAATGACTCAAAAAATCATGTCTTTTTCAAAGCTTTTCACACTGAAGGTACTTCCCACATGTACCCTGAATTCCCGCACAAGAGAAAAAACAAAACCGAAAAAAAAAGTATTTTTACATTCCCGCCGTACTGCATATGTTAAAAAACACTGAGAGAGAAATCTTGGTCAGACACGAAACAAACGTACAGCTAAATTGGAGGTATTAAAGTTATTAAAAAACATGAAAAAAGGCTCTTTGAGATTTTTATTCTTTTGCAACAATTGCATTTCATTTCATCTGCATTTTTTTTTTTTTTTTTTTGTAATTCTTAGCTCGTCCAGAAATATCTTTACTATTCTATGTTTTTCTGCATATCCAATAATGATCAAGGAAAACCTTTGCTTTTTTCCTTCACTGCGAGCGTCGAAATTGCTAGAAATTCAGAAGAAAATAATGAGCCAGTGGATATTATGACTTGCCCATCAACTCGGTAGCAGAAACAGAGGGACGCAGCGGCGCCAGTCAGAGGTCTGCAGACAACTTCTGAAGTGGAAATAATTCTCTTACTTTTTGCACGATTCCGTCGAATTTAAAGTAGTAAAAACCAGTTAATCAACAGAAAGAAAAAGTAAAAAGAAAAAAAATGTCGAAATCTATGTAGAAAACTGAGAGGTGGGCTATTTTTGGGTTTTTTAGTCTGTGTTACAGACTGTCGAAAGGAACTGATTCCGGGTCATCAGGTTTACATGAACTGCAGGGGGGGGGGGTAACTAATGCAGTTTTTTAGTGGATATTCTAGTTCATAACTCACATTTTTTTTTCTAATACTGTCTTTTCATTAAAAAGTGCTTAATGACCTTCAAAACTGAGAAGCGGTATTACATATTTAGTAGTTAATTTTAAGGTAACCCCTTTAAGAACCTTTGCACTATAAAAAAAATCAAAAACGTTCATGGAAAGTAATGGGCAGCTAATGTGCCCAATTTCAGCCAGTAACATATCTTGCAAAAAAAAAAAAAAAAAAAAAAAAAAAAAAAAAAAAAAAAACAGGAACGTTTTCCTCAAAATTCAGTAACTTTCCTAACATTATCTTGGCAAATTTCTAAAGAATTCAGACATCTTCCCGGCAGAAGTCAATCATCTGTCTCTAATAAAAACCAAGAGCATTGCCAAAAAAAAAAAAAAAAAAACACCAGGTATAAAAATTAGCTCGACACTTTCCTAATTTATAAGGAAAGCTCTTAAAGCATTTTAGCAACCATGGGCCAAAACTAAGACAGAATTGCAAGCAAATACTTTACTTGCCAGCAATGTTGCGTGACGCAGAGATTGACATTTCGCTCCCATTCGGAGTTTAGTCAATCTAGGCCAGCCGTATTCACAAACACAATAAATACGCTCAGTTAATCTGTAAATTAATAGCTTAAAATATTTTTCATACGAGTGAGAAGTCTGCATTCATGCAACTAGTAGCAATTCAAGAAACTGTTTGATAAAGCTACTTGATTTGCACGGGAAAATGATGATAATCTGAAATTTCGGAACGTTGCCTGAAGCTTATATGCTACGTTTCGGTATTTTCTTACAGTGTTGTTTTGACTCAAAAAAAAGAAAGAAAAAGAAAATCGCCGTATCCTTCTGCAAAAACTGCATTAAAACAAAATAGTTATTTGTGTTAATTCTAAACAGAAAATTGTCAATTATTTCATAAAAGGGTGTTTTAGCTAACTAAGTTTTTTCTCATTTTTTTAGCTAAATGACCGAACGTATATCCATCCATAAAAACTTAAATATTATAAATGTACGTCGCAAAATATTATTAGTTATTTTTTATGACTTTTTTGAATTGCAAGTAATTTTATATTTATTTTAGCTAAACTTTACTGCTTTCATATAAAAAACGACTTGAACTTTAATCAAAAAATCACCGAAATTTATCTCGTAAAACTAATAATGCTATTAAAAGTTTCGCAACAAATAAAATTAATTAGATACAAGAGTAACATTGATTGGTGTCCATCAACTAATCGTGAAAATAAAATATACTTTTTTTTTTTTTTTTTTCACAAAGAACTATTTATCAGCACTAATGTGTGCTTACAATCTTATTATGTTTTACATTTATTTTTTGTTAGTTTTCATCAAGTAAATTAGTAGATTTTTAAGCATTTTTTTTTTCTAATATGCTCCGGTTAAGAACTGTTGCTTTAGCAACGTTCCGTTTCAAACTGGCTCCCAACCTTTTTCACTTCGCGACTCCCTTTTCACCAACTAAACACTCCGCGACACCCTTTGTTTCCCCCTATGCGTGTGTGTCTGAGCAGACATAGCGCATATTTTACATAATAGCTCAAAGTGCTTGAGATATTTGTTTAAGTTTAATGAGGTTTCTTTTTTTTTCATTTTAAGCGTCATGTTTTTTTTTTCCTAAGATAATTTCAAAAAGAAAATCTCGAAAATGTTAGGCATATATTTCTGTACTTTCAAAATTCTTGCGTCTATAAATTTTGGGCCCCTCTGCAAAAAATCAGCAGGGCCTTTAACTGCCTACCGGATTTCTACGGTACTGAGAGCCACGAGTCTCTTTATTATAGTGCCCCCCCCCCTTCGGGATCTGCAAGTATGTAGATCCGGGCTGCGAAGCGAGATGAAAAAATTGGGAGAGGTGCGTTTATACAAAGGGGGGGGGCAAGAGACAAGAGTCCAGAATTATTCATGAAGGTCAGAAAGAGGTGGTGGCATTATTAACGTATGAGAGAAAAATTAAGAGAATTGCGTTATATAAGCGGATAATGAAAATTAACAATAAGAGTCTACAGTCGTATGTGTAACAATTGCGATGGTCCTGCGTCACAAATTGTAGTTCTAAAATTGTAGTTAAACTATCTTCCAGTGAATTTCGGAGGAGGAAAAGTTCAAGGACTTTTATGAACGGTTGAATCTTGAAGATGGTCTTTGAAATTTCTTGAAGTTGAACTCCTAAAAATGTGTTTTAGACAATTTTTAACTACGGGGGAAGAGGGAGATAGATCGGAGATGCTCTCTAATTTTCAAAAAATAAAATGATGAGTTCCAAATAAGCTCAGATGTAGACTATCTTTGTTAAAGTTAAGGGAAGAGAAGGGGCTCGGGTACCCTTCAGCACCCCCTAAAAATTTCAATGGTGCAGTTTGCGCCATGACCCCCCCCCCCCCCCCAGGTGGGCACCCCTGCGTTAATATTCCAACAAGTCAGTATATGGCCACAAGTGTCAAAAAGGAAGCCCGTAGTTGGATATTCAAAGAGGAGTCAATATAATAATTTAAACAACCAACTAAGTACAAGAATTACGTCATGATCTACTCTACAAAAATTTAAACTTATCCAATCATACTTACTTAACGAGAATGTAAATTAAAGTTATAGGTCCGACTGTAATTAACATGGCAGTAAGTCCTGCCATTAGATCTAAAATGTTTTCTTCTGGAATACTGTTTTGCGATTCCAATGCGTTGATTGTTCTCGGCAAATTCATCTTCAAAACGAAAAAAAAAAGTATTATTAAGAAAGAATGGTAAATATATAACCAGGTCCGTCATTTAGGAGAGATAAGGGAGAATACAGACTATAAAAAACTAAAGTTTGTACGAAAAGTTCAGGTTTTTATGAAACATTTGGGAACGAGTTCTCGTGGTTTTTGCGGTTTTCCAAAAACATTTGCAGTGCTATTACACCCTTTGTCCCCCCCCCCCTCCTCCTTTTAAAAATTCGAAATGACGGACCTGAATCTAACTTAAGTTATTAATATTAGTTACTGTTGTTGCGATCTTATCTTTTGAATTAAGTTAGTGCTTTTTTGTTTTAACTTTCTAAGCTATATAGTTATATTTTTCAAGCTAATTATGCGCATAGGCTTAACAGTTACAAGTTCCATTATATAATTAACATGGCAGTAAAACATGAAAATAGGTACAAAAAGTTATGTTTTGGATTACTGTTTTGCGACTTCAATGGGGTGATTGCACCAATCACATTAATCTCAAAACGAAAACAAAAAACTTATTATTAAGAAAGACAATCGTAAATATAGCATGTTTAATTAATATTAGTCAGTTATTGCGGCTACCTGAATATTTTATGGAAGTTAATGCTTTTGTTGTATTTTTCCAAACTATATAGTCATTGATTTTGAACTAATATTATGCGTAGTTCAAAGCCGTAAACTTTTTATGTCTAAAATGTAAAACAACTTAGAAAATATCCTTCTAAAAACGAAAAAAAAAATGAAGCAAATCAAAAGTTTAAAATATCTTGATATTAGTGAATTTAGCATGAAAAAAATTTAGTAAATATACTTTTCTTTTTTTTTTATATATGAAAAAATATGGCGCAAGAATAGAAAGAAAAAAGAGGTGTAATATCAAATAAATAATAAATTCATTTGTGCTAGTTTAGTTTTAAAAAATAAATACCACAACTATGTGGAAAATAGTAATTTAGTTCCATCAGTTAATTTTATGAAAACAGCTTTTAAAAACTTTCGAAACGTTGTCTATAACTACATTTCTTTTTAAAGTCAGTTCTTTAGTACATTTAGTTAGCTATATACACTCTGAAAAATTCAAAGAATTTTTTTTTTCTTTTAATCCGACCGGAATTAGAGCACTTTATATGAGATTTAAGAGAAGCTATTAATCTCATTATTTCCTTTTTTTTCATCTTGTCTTAGTTTAAACGACTTGTAAATGTCAGTATATTGTTATTAAACTTTTTGAAAGTAGGTATGAGTTATAAAATTAACTAAATTTTCATCAAACTTAAATAATTACTATGAAGGAAAAAATAATTTTAAGGTACTAATAAAGATTTAATTCTAAGAATGTATCATCGCTTCTTACCTTTCTAGAAATTTCAGTTCAACTGAAGAAAATTAAAAATGGGGTGTAGACTTGTTTGGTAATGACGTCAGTGTATAGCATTAAAAGAACAAAACATACTCTATTTCTAGACGGTATTTTTTAAGTACAGGAGCCCCGTCATAAAAAAAAAAAGCCACCTACACGCAAAGTTAATTATTTTAATGGTATTAGAAGACATAATACGAAACTTAGACGTCCTCTTTACGTACTAAAGTTGTTTGATGCAGTTAAACAAATAGCGTGCAGTAAGTAACATGAAATATCGTATGATTTTTCGAATGTCCAACCACGAATATTTATGTAACGCATTTATTGGGACGCATATACAGACAGATGAATCTGAAATTAAAAAAAATAAAGTAAGGAATAAAAATGCAAAAAAAAAAAAAAAAAAAAAAACTCGAAGGAATGAAACGCTGATTAATATAAGCTGGATTTGATTTGTACGATATCAAAATTTCAGAAAGTACATACAATTGTAAAATTTTTGAATTCATTAAACGCTAACCCCTTTTTGTGCAATCACGATGGTTTATTGTTTTTACTTGACAGTTGAAGGGCGTCCTATCCTTTTTGAGGTCCATCTGTCCACGCGCGCGGGTGCTCCTCCTGGGTGATGGCGATCTCATTCGACTCCTCGTTCATGTCCCTCGAATTCGGTTTTATTTGCACTCGATCTTCTCGACTATACACAATCCTCTTCAGACAAAAACAGCATCCTGCTCATAACATCTAGCATCCAGCCCCTGTCATTAATTTGAATGTTATCTTAAATTCAAATTATGCTTTCACTATTATGATTGCTGTAGGAGCTAGTTGCCCAAGAGTTGCGTTAGTTGCCCACTAACCCAGAGAGTTAGTGTCCTAATCACAATTCGAGATTGTAAAAAAAAATAGAACTTGACTTCAAGATGTCAAAATTCAAATTAATTCATGAGCCTGGATGCTAGATGTTGCGTGCTCTGCATGCTTTTTATATTACTCTTTTTTTTTTCTTTCCAATGGGGCTGCATAAGAGGCTTTCAGTCTTTAGCAGACCTTGTCGATCCCCGAAACGGCGTCAGGTCTTTCATGTGCCACCGTTAAGGCGTGGATGTCAACGGCACGAGAAGTTTTGACACCCTTTTTCTCACTAGACAGTGGGCTCTTATGTGTTCATGATATGATTTTTATTAGGAATTTAATTTGACCGAGAGTGGCTGAGCCAAACAGGCACGCAAGCTATTTTTTAACATGCACTAGCACTTCGTTAGCAATCGTCAGAGCATTAAAGTGCTAACG